>NC_060979.1:1524986-1764986 GCF_910589235.1 Vespa crabro | reverse complement strand
TATCACTTAATTTTTATGAATAATAACATATATACACATAATATATATATATATATACAATAGTTATTGACGTTGAAAATATTCAACGTTTATAATTCATGTGTACAAATTATACTCCTATACCATTTCAAATCTCATTGAGTTAATATTTTTCAACTATGAGTTAACGACAGCCATTAATGGCTACATTGAACTAATCTTTTTTTTTCTTTTTTTTTTTTCTTCAATTATTACACTTCTATTATAAGTTTATAAAATGTGCAATATATATATATATATATTTACTTATTTTATCTTTATATTATTCCAATATTATAAATATATCCTGTATCTCATAAGGAAGCTCAAAGAACGTTGATATTTATTTTTATTCATTGGACAGATTTTGCAGTCTTCTTTACAGCAATATACTAAGAGAGTAGTATATATGTTCTTTTTATTAAAAAACATAAATTAAATATTTTTTTTTTTTATAAATGCTCAAATATACTCGTTTTATTTTCTTCTCTCTCCCTCTCTCTCTCTCTCTCTCTCTCTCTCTCTCTCTTTCATATAGAAATTATTTTATATATAAGTTCATTAGTGTTATGTATTAGTGTCATTAAATATTATTATTTACTGTACATATAGTAAATTTTTATACATGAATTTGTGTATATATATATATATACACACACACACACATATGTATATATATATATATATACACAAATAATTTTTAAATATTTTCATAAGTATTTTTGATTTATATTCAATTTTTCAATGTATTATTTTATCTTACTATATACAATAAGAAATTAAAATATACCCTCCTTCCAATCCCAATCTCCCATGTAATATAGAAATGGCAGCTTTACAAGTTACAATATATAAAATTTTCTTTAAACATTTACAACTTATCGCAGTTTTGATCTTTATCCTCTTAAAAATTAAAATATATATTATATTAATAAGTATGAATGGATCATTTGTAATATATCATATAAATACATTCAGTATTGATGAAAAACGACAATAGTTAGTTCAAGTCCAAGCGTTTTAGGAATGTTATACATACTTTTATTGATACATAAAGTAAACTGATAATTAAAAATCTCTGCACATAATTAATTAAATTGAATGTTTATATATAAATGAACACGCAATGGAACGTCAGAAACTTGGAATGTCTTTAGTGTATGACACACATTTATCGTATTTCATATATCCTGAATAAATATGCTTCTTTTTTTATTTTTATATATATTACAAATATATCCATTCAAATATATATATATATATATATATATATATATATATATATAAAATATAAAAAGATATTTTTCTTTATATATATATATATATATATGTATATATATACATATATAAAGAAAACTAAACAAGAGTCACATGTAACAGTTTGTGCACATAAAATCTTAATTTTAATGAAGCAAGTTATCCTTGCAAAAGAGAATATTTGATATTCTCCAAAATAAAAAAGAAATAAAATAAAAAAAAACAAAAAAGAGAAACAAAACAAAAAATTAGATAGGACTGTTTTTCAAACGAGTTAACAATTAAGTTAATTATTTTGTAAATAAGTTGACGCTATTGAAAATAAATCTTTTCATCGGCATAATTAATAAAAAGCTCATATCCAATATATCGTCGTTTGATTACTCATAGAATTATTGTACAAAGTGATTAATTGAAAGTGAACAAACGGATACCGTTCATTCAATAGGAATTTTATCGTAGTAGTTTTGTGACGAGGCACAAACAGTGCACATTTAATCGCATCATTATTTCAATGATAAATTTATGTTGAATCGATATCTAATAACGTTCTTATATGTCATTCGTCCCATAAACAATTTTGTTTCATTTTCGAGTAATAAGTGAATATAAAACATTTTTTACAAGTTTTTATACCACATCTATAAGTGCTAGTCACTTTTCTACCTTCGGTTTTACCTTTACAAAATTTCAATCCACATGGATACCAACCAATACAAAGTTCTAAAGAACATGTACAAGGTACCCATAAATTGGATGTGTCAGCGCATTTAGAGACAAACTGTGACCTTGTTTCAGTAGGATTTTGTTGTGACGCAGTAGTAGAGGTAAAGTTGTAAACAGCTGCCATTAATGACGTCTCTGTGGAGCCTAATAATACAAATTGTTTTTTTTTCTTTTCTCTCTCTCTCTCTCTCTCTCTCTCTCTCTCTCTCTCTCTCTCTCTTTTCTTTTTTTTAGACCACATATTTAAATTAATTTAATGATTTTATTAGGTTGGAAACTATGAAATGGGCGTTGAATAATAATAAATAACTAAACACAAACGCCCATTTCATAATTTCCAACCTAATATATAATAATTATTCGTAAAGAAAGAAAAGTTTAATCAATAATTAATTTATTTGTTGAAATAATAATTAATTATTATTAAAATTTTGTTTCTTTTTTTTTTTTTTTTCTTTTTTTCTTTTTCATTTATTTCCTTTTGATTATAAATAATCGTATTTATCGCGTTTGAACATTTAAAAAAGATAAAAATTAATATTTGTTCAATGTATTAAATCAAATTAATTAAAAAATTTACCTGGCCTTTGAATCCATTGTTTAATATCTTCGTTTCTTGTATAAGCTGAACCAGCTGCTTCGTTACAAAGACTAGCTACGTGTTTAGAAATATCCTTGGATTGAGAGACATCCAAAAACAAGTCCATAGTATAATTGGCATGACCTTTATCCTCTTCGGCAACACGTACCGTGCCTGGATTTTTTTGACGTAATTTAGACATAGCGTCGGAGGATATAAAATCGACTTTATAAAAATGATTAACAAAGCACATAACTTGATATTGATTTTGTCCTCTTTCTTCTTCCCCTAGAACCAACGCCTTTATCACTTGTACCTCCTATAGATATAATATAATGAAAATATTTTCAATATTTATATTACTCACATATATTAACGTATATATATCAAATACTTACATTTTTAAAGTCTATCAATTGTGTTACAAGTGTACCGTCAGAACGTTGAAATTCCAACGTAATTACATCTTCGGTAACATTAGATGATATCGTTTCAAGAAGTATATCACCACCCTGAATTAAAATTCATTTATTAATAATATAAATCATTATTTATTAAAAAATATATTGAACGCTTTGAAATATAGTAAATATTTACTTTGTAATATAATTATTTTAGGTTAGTTTAACAAGAATCTGAAAGTTATATTATTACTTCATGATTTTAATCATACGTATTATAAGAAATTTTAAATGATTTATATTCTTACTTGATTTTTCACGTTTATAAGTAAATGTGTCGTACAAAAAGAAATTAGATATTGAAAAACGACACAGGTCGTCAATAATTCGATAAACTTCATCATTATGGCATTGTCAATGTTTTTAATCGTAAGACCGTAGTCTATTTACTCGATATCACTTTTGTTATAACGCGAGATCATTTAAACGGACGACAATTAAATCATTAAAAATTAACCTAAATCATACGTTTTACCGACTGTTCACATTTGTATTCATTCACTGATTACGATTCTTACCGTATAGATATATATAAATACAATTGACTATAATATATTCAGATTTAACACACACTATAAGTATAAACTGTGATGGCAGCACCATAGGGAGGGGATCGCCATCTTGCGGATGAAAGTTGTACTAACGATATTATGATTTACTACGTTAAATGTAAGCATGCAGTATGTTACGCGTCAATAAAGAAGAGCCATTTTAGTACGTCAGAAAGACTTTAGTATTAGGTTCAAAATTTAAATGTTACAAATAAATAACAAATAAATAAGTTTTTTCGATAAAAGAAAAATAACAATAATGAGACGATACATCGAAGTTTTACAAATTCAACGCTGATGCCATTGGATGATCAATGTTTTCCATTAATCCCATTGCTAGAAATATAACCTACAAAACAATTGACTTGAATAAAACTCTACGATGGAAATTCGGTATTTTCATTATGTCATTAGTTCTGGGACGTTATTATAAATGGTACGTAATTAATCAACATTTAAAAAGAAACATTTATAATTTTAATTCGATCTAATGTATTTTAACATAAAAAACACTTGTATACGTTTAAACAATTAAATAATATTAGAAATAAATATTTGCAAGAATATATTGTTTTCTGATATTTATGTTTTATATAAAAAAATAAAATATTTATTTAATTATCATTAATAATTCCTTTAAATTAATCCAATACTTTTATAATTTTTAATAATTTTTTAATTTTTTATATAATTTTTAATAATCTTTAATAATTTAATTCTTTAAATTAAATTAATATCTTTAAAATAATTTTCATACAGTCAACAGTACCAAATGTGTAAGAATATCAAAATCAGTTTGTTCTTAACAAAGTCCATAAAAATCTAAACTTGTATTTGAATTATAATTATTCTTAAATTCTTCCATTGAAAATCTTTTATTTCATTAATATAATAACAATATCATCATAAATCTAGAATATGACTATGATTCTTATTAAATTCATTTGTTGGATATTTACAATTAACAAGATGAAATAGATATTGATAGATCATTCAATTAAATAATGAACATGATTTTTTAATTGCTTTTTATGAAAATTTTTTGCCAATTAAATTGAGCTTTTAACAAATGCATGAAATAAGAAATCAAAAACAAAAAAAGAAAAAAAGAAATCATGTCAAACTTATAATTTGAATATTTTCAGATCAGTACAACGACAAATAAGAATAAATCAATTGATGATGACTTAATTACTATCTTTAAATGATTGATGAATAATTGAAGAAGAAATATCAACGTTCAATCATATATACAATTATTTTAACAAAGTAAAATTGAAAAAAGAAGAAGAAGAAGAAGAAGAAAAAGAAAAGAAAAGAAGTTAGTAATTGGGAAGAAAGGATTGTATAATCTTTTTAATTATTATATATTCATTTCAACAACGTTAATATAAACTTAATATAGAAGCAAAATATAATTGATATTTAAATGAATAATTCTATAAGTTATGCTTAAATATTATAATTTTTATTAACTCTGATCCATTTCATATGAAATAATTTATTTAATTTTATTTTATATGTAAGTGCTGTTGTTTAAATGAAAATTTTCAAGTTTTCAACGTCATTGCAAATATTATGAGATAAAACAAGAAAGTCAATGAATATTGAAAGTCATCGAGTTAGTTATTCTTTTCCTTTAAATAATTAATGCTTTAGATTATTTTACATTCATTTAAACGATATATAATGTACATTATATATAATAGATTAATATTTAAACAATAATATAATTTTTCCTGAACATCACAAGATGATCTATGTCAAAATCATGTCCAAAAAATACAGTTCCATTTTTTGGCAATAAGTTTTAGGTTAAAAAAAGAAAAAAAAATATTTGTGAATAAGAAATTAGAGTTACCTCTAATTATCGTAGAATAGTTAACGTAATTATTGTAGTTCTGTTTTAATTATAAAGTCAATTGGTATCACGTTGTTGAGGTTAGGAAAACGTAATCTAATTAAAATTGTCCATGATAATCATGATTAATCCTATTTATTATAGTACTTAATATTTAAATTGGATTGATGTAATTAAAAATAAAACAATAATTTTTATATGTAATTTTATATTACACGTATAATTATGTTCAAAGCTCTCTTTATTTTGATTACAATAACAAATTGATTTGGGCGACACGCTGTGGTGGTAACTCGTACTTTTACAATGATGGCGCTTTAGCATTATGCAAGACGTATGATTCTTTCATAGTAAAGTTTCCTTATTTATCGACACTGTGTATTTAGTCAGTCACATTTACGTCACGAATCCACAATTTCTACCATACCGATGCATGATATAGAGGAGCAACGACGTTATCGACAGCATGATTGAATGAAGAATAATAGACAATCGATTTTATCAAAATTCAAAATTAATTATACAAACGTATAACGATTAGAAATCTTTTCCAAAATTACGTAGGATTATTAAAGGAAATATATTTGGTAAGAGATGATTTTTTATTTTTATTCGTATATTGTTTTTAATTCGTTAACCTATTTTTTTTTTGTGTTTTCCACGTTTTGCATTTATGAAGCATAAATTTTCTCTTTATCATTCGTTATTCATAAATCGGATTTAATAATATGAAAGTAATGGAATTAAATAAAGTGAATGTTGAGAAACAAAAAAAAAAAGAAAGTAAAAGAAAAAAAGATAATAATGAAATATTGTGAAATACTTTGATTATTTTTTTTTAAGATATTTACGTTCCATTGAAAAAAAAAGATTAAAAAAAATTAATGTCATTATACATATAAATTATTGTATATATTAATAAGGGCTTATATTTTCTTTCATAATAAAAATTATCATCATAATGTAATTATAATTTTAAAAAGGGCGCATGCTGACGTCATCTAAAATAATACTTAAAATTATTCAACGATAGTAATTTGAAAAAAATATATACATAAAGATATTAATTACGATCAAGAAGATTATATATTATTTGAATATAATCTATAGAAATACAGATTTTACTTTTACGTGTTAACATTTCATTTCTTTTTTTCTTTGTTTATAAAAATGATCGCAACACTGATAGATATCCCATAGAAGTTCTCAATACCTGTGAAATAATAAAAAGTCATGATTAAAATTATTTCAAATTTTATTCTTATCGTAGATTCTCTATTTTCATTTTTTTTTTTTACTTTTATTACTTTCAACTTTCATCGAATTCTAAATGATTGATCAACGATATAACAAAATCAATTTGAAAACATTAATAAAAGATCATATCAATGGCAAATATTGTAATATTATTTGTAGAAAAATATTTCGTATAGTTTAAAAAAAGAAAAAAAAAAAAAAAGAAGAAAAAAAAATTCATATCACTTTTGACATTAACATTAAGGCCGTGTTTTCATTATCCCTATCTTTTTTTTTTTATGATCTTTTACGTCATCAATGAAAACGGGCCCATAATTCCTGGCCGATTTTGATGAATAAAAAAAAAAAAAAACAAAAAAACGAAAAACAAAAACAAAAACAAAAAAAGGGTCTCATTTTAATGAGAATTAAAGTTAATTTTCCTTTTTTTTTCTATGTGTAATATCTCCTTTTTTCTTTCTTTTTTTTTTTTCTGTTTTTTTTTTTTTTATACTCAATCAAGTTCGATGATTTAAATAATGTTCTGCCATGAAACGAATATGTTCTTACTGCACGAACATCCAAATTATCGAATATTATATTAATATAATAAATTACTGACGTCGGTCAAAGTGCTAAGACAAAAGGTGCTAAATTTTCCAGCTGTAAGGCACATAGGTTTTTGCGATCTCGCGATGCATAGTATAATTGATCTTGCATTATTGATCGGCATATCGTACCATTGACAGGCATAAAATGCATCGCAAACTTTTGTACTCTGAAAGAAAAGAGGATAATGGAAAATGTTTTATATTCGTTGATTTGTTTTTTTTTTCTTTTTCTTTTGTTCTTGTCTTATTTATTTATTTATTTATTTATTTATTTCTTTTTTCTTTCAAATTATTTCATCATCGTTAGAATCGGTATTAGAATAATAATTACCTCGGATAGAAGACATTCTCCGACTGTGCAATGTGCATAGAGAATTAATAGTACCAAGAATTGAAATACCAAAAAGCTAATCAGCACTGCTTTTTCACCATTGGAATAATTCTATGTAATATATATTAATAATATATTAATTATATACAGGGTGTTTAAAAAGCATAGGATCAAACTTATACTATGTTTTATTGAAGTCAAATGAATGAAAAAAAGTTCATATAAACTTATGTCTAATAATGTTAAATATACATATACATATATATATATATATATATATATATATATATACGAGTATATATACATGTATATGTTGTATGAATAAATATATCAAATAAAATATAAATGTTTATCTCGTTAAGACGATTAATTTTTGAAAAAAAAATTGTTCGGACAAGAGTTATCAGATTTCAAGAAAGAGGGTAAAATCTTCAAAGAAAGGGATAATATTATGATGTTTTTTTTTTTTATTTAATGAAAGCCTTGAAGGTCAAGTTTATACTTTTTTTATTTTTGTATTTTTTATTTATTTATATTTCTTTTTCCAAACAGGAATCTACCATTCTTTTTTAACGCGAACATATTCTATGTGAAATGAAAAGCTAGTAACTTTTGTTTGAAATATACTTTTTTTTTTTAATACGCTTTTAATTATTCAAAATAATCACGAATTCATAATAAAAATTTCTAACACTTCATTTTCAATATTCGATATGTTAAATAAGAAATAATGAATGTAGTGTGATATAATGATAATATATAAATAAATATATTATTTATTTATAATAAATATTTATAATAAATATATTAAAAATAGTAAATAAATAAAAATAATAAATATATTATTTATTTAAATATATATATATATATTTAATTATAAGTATATAAATTTATATATTATTATATATAAATAATGAATGTAGTCTGATCAACATGATATAATATTGATATATAAATAAATATATTATTTATTTAAATATATATATATATATACGTATATATATATATTTAATTATAAGTATATAAATTTATATATTATTATATATAAATAATGAATGTAGTCTGATCAACATGATATAATGATGATATATAAATAAATATATTATATATTTGTAATAAATAATTTTAATAAATATAGTAAAAATAATAAATAAATAAAAATAATAAATATTAATAATAAAAATAATAAATATATTATTTATTTAAATATATATATGTATATTTAATTATATATATATATATTTAATTATAAGTATACAAATTTATATATTATTATATATAAATTAATTTATATATTATATAAATAATAAATGTAGTGTGATTAACATGATATAATGATGATATATAAATAAATATATTATTTATTTATAATAAATATTTATAATAAATATATTATTTATTTAAATATATTTAATTATATATATAGGGTGTCCCAAAAGAGTTTACTTTAAGAGCTTATTGTGTGGATCCCATACTATTTTTTATATTAATTATATATATATATATATATATATATATATATATATATATATATATATATATATATATATAATTAAAAGAAGAAGAGGGGGAGGGGGGAGGAGGTGGAGAACAAAGAAGAAAAAATGGTGAAGAAAAGAAAAGGGTTAAAAAAAAAGGATCAAACTCAAACGTAAATATATAATATTTATATATATATATAGATATATATGTATATTTCTTTTTTATTTTTTTTTAATTACCGTTAAGATCTGATAGCCGAGAATGCAAACAAGTGAGGTTGCTCCAAAAAGATGAGCCAATAGTGTCACGCTAAATGCATTTGCAACGACCTTGCCCATCCTAGGATAAATAATATTTAATAATTTTTTAATGAAACATTGAAGTAGAAAAGGGAAAAAGAAAAGAATTATAGAAAAATCTCTTTGTGATGTCATCCAACGAAGGCTAATGATATTCTCAATTTTATAATAAATATATATACAGGGTCTTGATCGAGCTATATCTTGAATTATAATGATTGAAGATCGAAGAAAAATGTTATAGGACAAAATTAAATGATATTAAATTCTACGTAATTCTATAAAATTCTACGATTTTCATGCGTTATTGTGCATCGTTGCAGTTGCATGGTACAATTGCAACGTTTAATTGAAGCTTTTCATTTTAATGAAACTCCAATTTTGAATTACATTAATCGTTACAATTTTTCATCCTCTAGAATACACGTTAATAATATTACATCTGTATATTCGTTAGGACGAATGTTAATTTTAATTTTCAACATTTAATTTTTATTCAATTAAATATTTCAATCCTTTTCCTTATTTTTTCTTTTTTTTTCCTTTTCTTTCTCTCTTTTTGATTTTTCTTTTTGCGTTTTTTTTTTTTTTTTCTTGTCGATCTCCTTTACAAAAATTAAAAATCTTACCGTAGTAATCGCGTGTGGGATTCAACGACCTTTTGTATTTCCTTACGATTTACTTTTGGATCAACGTCGATATTGTTTATGCGTAATGCCAGTACCGACATTTGTCCGCAAATATGAAATACCAATGTTACCATAATACAATCGGCTGCGCTTTGTCCAAAGCCACTGATAAAAACGAACGGCAATTCGAGAACGTAGATTATCGTGTATGAACGTAAATCTTGCAATGGACGAAACGTATAAAATCTATATGGCAATAAATACAACGTTTCGCTGACATTTCCAACTTCTATTTGTGGTAAACCTATAAAAAAAAAAAAAAAAAAAAAAAAAAAAAAAAAAAAAAAAATATAAGAAGAAGAAGAAGAAGAGGGGGAGGGGGGAGGAGGTGGAGAACAAAGAAGAAAAAATGGTGAAGAAAAGAAAAGGATAAAAAAAAAGGATCAAATTCAAACGTAAATTTATTATTATTTACAAGTTAAAAGTGATTTCTTTTTTTTGTTTCTTTTCCCCCCTCCCCCCTGTAATCTCATTAATCCACTGTAATGAATGACGTCATTTGTATTAATTGTCGGCATTCTTCTTCTTCCTTTTTTTCTTTTTTTTTTTTTTTTTTGTTTCTTTTTTTTGTTCTTACTTTATTTTATTCTTCGTTCTTGAGCTATTTCCTTTTTTCATTTTACTTTATCCCTATTTTTCTTTTATTCTTCCTTTTATTCTTTTTTTCTTCTTCCCTTCCTTTAATTAAATTTTATTCTTTCATTTCCTTTCGTTTTCTTTTCTTCTTCTTTTTTGTTTTTGTTTTTGTTTTTTTTTTCTTTCATTTGAATCTATTTTTCTTTTCTTTTTCTTTTTTTTTCCCATTTGAATCTATTTTCCTTCTTTCTTTTTCTTTTTTTTTTGTTTCTTTCTCTATTTTCTTTTCTTTCCTTCTTTTTTTTTTTTTTTTTCATTTTCCTTCTATCTCTGCTACTTTCGTTTTTCGTTACACTTTGTTTCTTTCTTTCTTCTTTTTCGGTTTTGCTTTTCTGCTTTTCTTTTTTCCTTTTTTTTCTGTTTTCTTCTTTTTTTTCTTTCTTTTTTTTTTGTTTTTTTTTTTTTACTTTTGTTATTTCGTTCGTCGATTTACTTTTTATTTCTAACGAAGGTAATTACTCGTTCTTCTTCGGGTTTTGTTTTTCCATTTTTTTTGTCCTTCTTTTCTTTTTTTTTATAATTCGTTATTGATTGTGTAATTTTTATTCTTTTTTCTTTTTCTTTTTTTCATTTGAATTTATTTTTTTTCTTTCTTGTTCTTTCTTTTTCTTTTTTTTCCCTTCCTTTGCTTAAATTCTTTTCTTTCCTTTCTTTTCGTTTTTCTTTCTTTTTCCTTTTTTTCCATTTGAATCTATTTTTTCTCTTTCTTTTTCTTTTCTTTTGTTTCTTTTTCTTTTTTTGTTTTTCATTTTCCTTCTATCTCTGCTACTTTCGTTTTTCGTTACACTTTGTTTCTTTCTTTCTTCTTTTTCGGTTTTGCTTTTCTGCTTTTCTTTTTTCCTTTTTTTTCTGTTTTCTTTTTTTTTTCTTTCTTTTTTTTTTTGTTTTTTTTTTTTTTACTTTTGTTATGTCGTTCGTCGATTTACTTTTTATTTCTAACGAAGGTAATTACTCGTTCTTCTTCGGGTTTTGTTTTTCCATTTTTTTTGTCCTTCTTTTCTTTCTTTTTTTCGTTCTTGTTTGTGTAACTTCTATTCTTTTTTTCTTTTCTTTTTTTTTTTTCATTTGAATCTTTTTTCTTTCTTTCTTTTTTTTTTTTCATTTTTCTTCTATCTCTGGTACCCTTGTTTTTCGTTACACTTTGTTTCTTTCTTTCTTCTTTTTCGGTTTTGCTTTTCTGTTTTTCTTTTTTCCTTTTTTCTATTTTCTTTCTTTCGATTCTTTTTTTTTTTTTACTTTTGTTATTTCGTTCGTCGATTTACTTTTTATTTCTAACGAAAGTAATTACTCGTTCTTCTTCGGGTTTTATTTTTCCATTTTTTTTTTCCTTCTTTTTTTTTTTTTCTTTTTTTTTATAATTCGTTCTTGTTTATGTAACTTCTATTCTTTTTTCTTTTCTTTTTTCTTTTTTTCTTTTATACGTATCCATTATAAAATATATGGGTAGTTATGTGAGAGGACAAAGGCAATTTATGAAATGACCTTGAAACTTTTTGGTTATAAGGAAGGAAAAAAAGGAAAATTTATGTCTGAAAATATCGATTGAAATTGTATTATCAAAATTTTTTCTTTTTTTTATTTTCGTCTTTTTTCTTTCTTTTTTCTTTCGTTATCATTTTTCTTTTTTCTTTTTTTTTTTTGTTAACGTAGTACTCATAGTCATCATAAAAAAAATGCGAATGAACAAGATTAACCCGCGAAATGATTTAATTTAATCAGAATAATTACAAATATATCGTTCGAAGGAATTTTTCTTTTTTCTTTTTTTTTTTTAATTCTTTGTTTTATCTTTACATTTATTATTTTTTTTATTTTCTTTCTAATATTTCCATTTACTTTTGTTTCGTTATTTTTTGTTTTTTTTTTCCTTTGTTTGTTTCTTTTTTCTTTTTTTCGTTGCTTTTCTTCTCTCTCTTTTTTTTTTTTTTTTTTTTTTTTTGAGAAAAATTCGTGAGAAAAAAAAAAGGGAGAAGGAAAGTGAAAGATAAATGAAAAATTTCTTTACCATTTCCCATGGAGACCAAAATTGGTGTCAGATAATACGAAGAGGCTGTTAATGCTACGAACGTAATCAAAAGTTTAACGAAGAGTTTAGATTTAGCGTTGTAAGTTATAAACAATTGTCTTTCCTCGATCGTTTTGTATCTACGATGATCGAAATCTTTGATCGTTTCATTGATTACGTCACCGATCTCGTCGTTGTAAATCCATAACATTATCATTCTAACGAATATCTGCGAGAACGCCATGTTTTCCGTTAAATTCATTATAACGTGTTCAAGGTCGTTTATGAAGACAACGAGATCCATATATTCCAATATCATTAAAAAACTGAAGTATCCGAAATTAATTGAAAATTTTATATTGTTACGTGAGCTCGGCCATAAACCCAAGGTCGACATTATTTTTTTGTTCCAAGTTAAAATCAACGCAGCACAATTTAATTCTTTCTGTCCCTGTTCCTGTGTCATCAATGAAAATTCATTCGTTTATATTAATTATTCTTATTCTATGAAAATTTATTGAGGAAAAAAATTTCTTCTTTTGTTGTTGTTGTTTTTTTATTTTTCTTTCTTTTTTTTTTATTTTCTCTCTTTACGGATTTCTTCTTTTTTCTGTCCTTTTCTTTTTTTTACCTACCTCCTATTTATTTGTTTCTTTTATCTTTCTCTTTTCATTTGTTCTCTTTTCGTTTTGCTTTTTTTGGCTTTTGGCCTCTTTTTTTTTTTTTTTCTTTTCTTTTTTTTTTTTTTTTATTTTTAATCGAAATTACTATTAAATATTAATCTACGTGTACTATCATAAATATATTTCAATAGTATCGTTTAAATTGAATTTTTTGTTGTTATTTAATACGTCAGTATTTTTTCATATCTTTAATTTGTCTTTTAAGCATTTAAATGGTCAATATTTGTAATTATATATATATATATATACATATATATATATATTAAAATATTTTTAAATGTCATTATAAATAATTAGTAACGATTACAAGTAGTCATGATATAATTATAAATAATTATGCAAAATAATTATCAATAATTATAAATAATTATCGATAATTATAAATAATTATCGATAATTATAAATAATTATCGATAATTATAAATAAGTATATATAATTGTGACGGATAATTATCGATAGTTAAAAATAATCATGTAAAATAATTATACATAATTACATTGAATAATTAGAAAATAATTATATGAGATAATTGTATAATTTTAAACAATTATAAATAATTATATAAAAATCGACAAATAATTATATATAATTTGTTGATTTTTTTATAAATAGATACTCAATATTTATAATTTATTGATCAATTATATTATCATACTGATATTTTACTATAAATATTCATATATATATATATATATATATATATTTATAAATATATTTAATATTGATCATTTGTTTTAAAAAATATTTACATTAAATTATATTAATTAATAAAAATACTGACGTATTTGTAAATTATTCATCACAAGCTAAATTTCGTAAATATAACGAATGAAATTTGATTAATCGTATGATAACAAAAGTTTGATTATTTCTACGGGGTTGTTACAAGTCGTTACATCTACAGGGTGATTACAAATTAAGAACCAATGATATTTCACGTTTGTTAACGTGTCACGTGCAATAACAAAAATAGAGAGAGAGAGAGAGAGAGAGAGAGAGAGAGAGAGAAAGAAAAAAAAGAAATATTCATCAAGAATATAATCAATTTAAATATCGAAGTAAAAAAATAAAAAAAAATAAAAAGATGAAAAAAAAAAAAATAAAGAAGTATAAAAATAAAAATTACAGCGTTTTCCATAAGGAAAAAAAAAACAAAAAAAAAAAAAAGAAAAAAGTAAGAAGAAAACTAAAAGTCTTCAATATTTCGATTCAATTGAAAAGTATCGAGTGTGTATTTTTTTTTTTAATTAAATATATATATATATTTGACAGATCTAATCGCGAAATTTTTTTTAATATATACATATATATATATATATATATATATATATATATATATGTATAATTTTTTTTCCAAACGATTTTTAATTTATAATTACATAAAATCAAATAAAATATAAAAAGGAAACAGAAAGAAAGAAAGAAAGAAAGAAAAAAAAAAATATATATTAATCCGTATGCCTCTTTCTTTTTTTTTTTCGAATTTTTCTTTTCCTCCTTTTTTCTTTTTCTATTTCCTATTATTAAAACAATATCAATGTGTCGCACTTCTTTGATAATATTAATGCTTACTTGCATGACACACATACACTCACACACACACATATATATATGACTATTGATTATGTTCGTCTACAGTCATGTTATTTTTTAAAATGAACTAGCGATTTCATCGACGGTTAACAATGAACTGAACGAAAATTCTGTCGGCACGATTCGAAGTAATCTCGGCCGATCGAATTTTGGTTGAGTGATAAAGGTTGGGTAATGGCGTAATGGGGATGGGGAGGGGGTGGTGGGGACGGAGAGAGTGAGGGTGCGAGGCAGTTGTTATAAAATCTTGATGCAATCATGCGTTATCAAAGAAAGAAAGGAAGAAGAAAAAATTCTACTATGTACGTACATACGTAAGTGTCGTCGGGGTTATAGACCTTAAAAAACAAAAACAAAAAAAAAAAAAACAAAAGAAAAAAGAAAAAGAAGAGAAAGAAAAAAATGAAAAAGAAAAAGAGAAAGAAAAGTCCAAATTTTTCAATGTATGTACGTGTCACCAATGTGTGTGTGTGTATGTGTTACAGTTTGATTGTTCTTTGCTTATCCTTCACCCTCACTCTCACCCTCATCCCTCAACACCATTACCATCCCCATTCCAGGAACGAGTATTACCCGTTGTTTCTCTTTCTTTTTTGTTTTCTCTTTCTTATTTTTTTTTTCTCTTTTGTTTTTCGACGATATAAAAGTTTGGACTATACGAATCGAATGCGATCTATAGATCGTAATATTACAGTAAGTACGAATGGGGACTATAGATCGTAATATTATAATAGGTACCAATCTCAGTCTTCTATTATTTTTCTTGTTTTTTTTTTTTTTTTTTTTTTTTTTTTTTATGACGTTTATAAAAACTTTAGGAGTTTAGAAGTTGAACTTTCAGGGTTTTTGATTTTTTGGAAATTTCGTTTTATTCAGTCTACGAACGACCGTCATAGTCGACGGATCGAAAAATATATAAGCTTTGCGATAGAAAAGTGCAAGGAAGAGGGAAAAGAATATAGTTCTCGTTTCATTGCTTTTTTTTTTTTATAATAATAGTAATAACAATAAGAATGATCATGAATTTAAAAGAAACATTAATGATAATGGTGGAAATAAAAATAAAAAATTAAAGTACATTAAAATGCAAATACAAATAGAATAGATAATAATAATAGAATTATATAAACAAATAACATGATTAATATAATTATATAACAAAAAAAAATTAAATAAATAAATAATAATAAAATATTAATAATAATAATAATAATAATAATAATAATAATAAGATTAATAAAAATAATAATAATGATAATAATAAAAATATTAATAAATATAATGAAGTTTATAATATAAAAAGTGTTATATATATTTCAAAGTGTGAATAATAATAATGATGATGATAATATTAAAACTAATAATAATAATAATAACAATAAATATATTAATAAATATGATAAAGTTTATTAAACAAAAGGTGCTATATATATTTTAAAACGTGAATAATAATAATGATGATGATGATTTTAATGATGATGATAATATTAAAACTAATAATGATAATAGTTATAATAAAAATTTTAATAAATATAATAAAGTTTATCAAACAAAAGGTGATACATATATTTTAAAATGTGAATAATAATAATGATGATGATGATGTTGATGATGATGATAATATTAAAAATAATAATAACAATAAATATATTAATAAATATAATAAAGTTTATCAAACAAAAGGTGATACATATATTTTAAAATGTGAATAATAATAATGATGATGATGATGTTGATGTTGATGATAATATTAAAAGTAATAATAATAATAAATATATTATATCAATAAATATAATAAAATTTATAATACAAAAAGTGTTACATATATTTTAAAATGTGAATAATAATAATAATAATAATAATAATAATAATAATAATAATAATAATAATAATAATAATAAATATAATACAATTTATGATAGAAAAAGTGCTATATATATTTCAAAGTGTGAATATTAATAATAATGATAATGATGATGATGATGATGATGATGATGATGATGATGATGATGATGATGATAATAATGATAATAATAATAATAACAATAAATACATTAATAAATATAATAAAGTTTATAATAAAAAAGTACTATATATATTTTAAATTATGAATGATAATAATAATAATAACAATAAATATATTAATAAATATAATAAAATTTACAATACAAAAAGTGCTATATTATATTTCAAAGTGTGAATAATAATAATAATAATAATATATTAATATAGTAATACATATATATATATATATATATATATATATATATATATATATACATATAAATATATATAGATTATATATAGATAGATAGATAAATGGATAGATAAAAAGGAAAATTAAACGATAATAAAAGAAAAACAAAAAAATAAAAATAAAATAATGATAATAATGATACTACTATTATTATTATCAATAATGATAAATATAATAAATTATACGATAACATATTAAACTGTATTCTATATATTTCAAAATGTAAATTGTAATAACAATAACAATAATAATAATAATAATAATAATAATTTATTAATATAAAAATAAATACGTAAATAAAAATTAAATTAAATAATACTAAATGTAAAAATTATAATGAATAGAAATAGTATGTTACATACGCAATGTTATATATTTCAAATATATAAATGAACATATATATATATATATATATATATATATATATATATATATATATATATATATATATGTATGTATATATTTATACATATAAATATATACATACATACGCACACACACACACACACACCCACACACATATATATATATATATTTTCTCTTAAAAAAACAAAGGTGATATTCCAGATAAATTATTTAATATAAATAAATAATAATTTCTCACAATTGTTTCCACTCCAATTGTCGCCGTGTATATTGAGTTTTTTCTTTTTTTACTTTTTTATTATTTTTTTTTTTTTTATATAATTGTACGTAGCATTGATAAATACGCCATCGATGTCTTTAGAACCTGCATATTTATAAATTCTAAGTCAAATTTATAAGTTATTCAATATAAATAATTTTTTATTTATTCGTTGTATGCGTACTCACGTCAGTGAAACCGTTCAATGAAAATACGTAAAATTTGCCACCAGTTAAATTAAAATATTTCTGCGATCTTATCATGCATATCAAAAGCGATCTTTTTGTACTATTAGACATATCTTGCCAATTGCATTCGTAGTACGCGTTCAGGACATTTTCACTCTGAAATATCAGATAATTGAAAATTTAATCATTATCATAGGTAATTGTCAGTCAGGGTTATTAATTAATTTCTTTTTTTTTTTTCTTTTTTTTTTTCATTTTTTCCATGAAAATGAAACGAACGAAAAAAAAAAAGTACAAATCTCGTTAACGTAAATAATAAACGATTTCTTTTTTCTAATAATAAGTATTTTCTTTTACTTTCTTCTTTTTCTTTTTCTTTATTTTCTTTTTCTTTTTTTTTTTTTATTAGAAAATAATAATCTAAAGTAATTGAAAATCTTTGCAAATAATTTTTAATCAGGGTATTTTTTTTTTTTTTTGATTAATTTCTTTCCTTGTAGGAGATTGAAAAAGATAAATACAAATTTCGATCGCGTAAGTAGCGTAAGACTTTTTTTCTGAAATGTTTTTGGAAAAACAAAAATCTTCTCTTTTTAATTAGAAAATAATTGACTATTGAAAATGTTGGAAAATATTATGAATTAATTGATTTTCAATTAATTTTGGAATTAAATTGAAGAAATATTTAAAAAAATACACATACACACACACACACACACACACACACACACACACACACACACATATATATATATATATATTCACATTGGTACATTTTTTGCTGAAATTTTTAAAAATATAGAAAAAAAATAATATTTAGTTAAAATAATTCTAGTATATTATTTATACATTAATATGTATATATTTTATATGTATAAATATAATAATTTATAAATATATAAATTTAAAAATGGTTATATATATACATAATTATATTATTATATTAGATATATTTAATATATATATATATATATATATATATATATATATATATATATATATATATACACAAACAAATAATTATTGTCCTTTTATTTCATTTTTCTTTTTTCCTTCAATTTCTATAATTCATAAAATTATTTAATTCACCTGTTGGATCAATTGATCACCGATAGTACAGAATCCATAAAGCATTAAAAGGGCAGTGAAGGCAAAGAAGACGAATGTACAACAAGTCGCCATTTCTGCTGTATCATAACTCTAAAAAAAAAACAATTTAGTATATTAATCATAAAGATAATATATTTTTGCCTGTGTATGTAAGACAGAGACAGAGAGATAGAAAGATAGGGAGAGAGAGAGAGAGAGAGAGAGAGAGAGAGAGAGAGAGAGAGAGAGAGAGAGTACGTATATGTGTTTGTTGTGTGTTATGAAAATAATTAATTAATTTCAGTGAATGACATACGTACCATTAGAACATAATATATAGAGATTGCCAATACAATACTGTTACCTAATAACTCATCTAATAGTACGATGTTGAAGGCATTGTCCAATGATTCAGCCATCCTGTGATTAGAAAATAAAAAAATTCAATTGAATTATTATAAGCGATTTTTATTACTGTGTAAAAGACGTTTTTTCTTTTTCTTTTTTTTTTTTTTTGTTTTTTCCATTTATTTTTCTTTCTTTTTTCTCATTTTTTTCTTCTTTCATTTCTATCTCTACTTTCCTCGTCTATTTCTTTTTGTCTTTTTGGTTTTTTTTTTTTTTTTGTGAAGAAGCTATACAATTTTTTCATATTCAAAATCTATTAATTTCATATGTATCTAATGTTTTCTTTTTTTTTTTATCATAATTTATTCGTTACATTCATTCAACAATGTTTCCTAGAAACATTGGCGCAAATGATTTTATTAGAAAGGAAGAGAAATTCAAAATATAAGTGATCAACATTTGTGTGGCAATGTGCATTCGTTAGATAAATGAAAAAAAAAAGAAAGAAAAAGCAAAAAAAAAAGGAAATATTTCGAATTAATTAATATAGAATATATGAATTTTTAATGATTATTAACAATTATATTAACATTGTTAAATAATTAATAATTCTTAATAAATATTCGAATGGTGGAATAATTTATTTTTTTTTTGTTTTTAATTATTCGACCATATATGAATTTTTAATGATTATTAACGATTATATCAACATTGTTAAATAATTAATAATTTTTTTTTTCTAAATTTCCGTTTTAATTCAAATTGTTGAATTATTTATAATCATTGATATTTGATATATATACGTTAAACAATTATTATTAATAATTTTAAATAATAATGATTTTTAATATATAACTCCACGATAAATATTATTTACACGTGTAAATATAATAAAATATTGGCATAAAACTTACCAGATTATTTTCAGATGCATTTTAACGAGCGAACGAATTCTACGATTGACGACGTCCTTTTTCGATTTGACATCGATATTTCGTATGCGATATGACAAAATGGACAAATCGGTACAAATTAAAAAGACGAGATTGACGAGGACGCATATAGCTGTCATGTGACACGTTGACATATAGATCATTGGAAAGAGATAGAGATAGACGAGCACGTAATCGCGAGTATTCGATAATTCAAAGAAGGTACGTATTCGAATAGGTAAAATATAAATATCTGTACTGTTGTCCTTGGCTATAACAAAAATTTTTTAAATTACTAATTAAAAAAAAAAAAAAAAAAAAAAAAGAAAAACGAAAACAAGAAAAATGAAATAAATAGAACGGAACAGATCAATTGAAATATGTTCGCATTTGTTATCAGTCGATAAAGATTATTATTATAATTTTCATTTTCTTTCTTTCTTCTTTTGGTTCTTTTTTTCTTTATTTTTGGTTTCTTTTAAATTTTTTTCATTTTTTTTTTAGTGTACATGTTGCTATTGTTACATTAACAATTTTGATTTTTCCTTTTATACATTTCCAATAATTATTAATGATTTATAATATTATATATTCTTTCCTTTTATTTATTTATTTCTTTTTTTTTTTAATACTTTTCAAAAGCAACGTACGATTAATATTTTAAGTATAAAAAATGATAAATTTTTATAACAATTTATAATGTATATAATAATTATTTAAAAATAAAAATATATAGTAATGATATAAAAATGAATAATAATATAAATATTACAGGAAAAAAATATATGTATGTATGTTTAATTAATATTACAATTATTAAAAGAGAAATGTATATACATATATTATAAAATAATTAATATTTTGAATATAAAAAATGAAGAATGGATAGATAAAATAATAATAATAATAATAATAATAATAATAATAATAATAATAATAATAATAATAATAATAATAATAATTAATAATATAAAAATTACAGAAGAATATATATATAAAAATGATTTATATAGTAATTATTATAAAAATAATACCGATATTATATTTGTTTCGTTAGATCTATTTTTTTTTTTTTTTTTTTTTAATTAAAACACGAGAATATAAAATAATTAATAAATTAATTATGTTAAATAAACAATATTATATGTTGGTATTTTTTTATTAAAAATTTCTATTTACTTATTAAACAAACTAATACTATAGTATATTATATATATATATTAAATAGATTAAGAAATATATATACATATATATATACATATATATATATATATATTAAATTTTATTAATATTAAACAAAAATATATAATCATATATTAATCGATTATATGAATAGAATATATATATTATATTTTATGTAATAGTTTAATATTAATATATAGCAATAGTATTTAATAATTATAGTTTGGTTTATTATTTAATAATACATTCATTGTTTCGTATAAAAATTTGAAATAAAAATAAAAAAAAAAGAAAAGAATAAATAAATGAATAAATAAATAAAATATCTGAAATAAATATATAAAAAAAGAAAAATAAACTATACAAAAAAGAAAATATCAATAAATAGCTGAATAAATAAATAAATAAATAAATAAATAAATGACTAAATAAATAAATATATAAATAAATTAAAATAAAATAAAATAAAATAAAATAAAATAAAATAAAATAAAATACATACACATACACACAAACGTAATATAAGCAATTATAATTTAAATTAAATTAAATCCAATCACATTAAGTATTATATAAAATATTAATTAAAATATAATTTATTTACCTGCGACAGTTGCAAAATTTATCAAAGGTCTGATGTATGATAATGTTACGGTTATAATCATACCAATGTTCGAAATTTTAAAGAACATTTTCGATACGTAATGATAATTGTTGTAAATAATTTTTTCCTCTTCGTTTTCAAAATTATATTTCCAAATATTTTCTTTCGCATTTTCAACAATGCCTTTCAATGATCCATTAAAACGTATCACGAGTATCATTGTAAATGTTATCGTATAAACGATGGTTTCGACCATATTCATTACCATTAATTCTAGATTACCAATGATGTCGAATAAATCGGCATACGAGAATACAAGAAACGTGATATAATAAGTGAAGTAAATCATAAATCTGACGTACGAGGAATTTTTCAACGGCCATACACCGCCTATCGCGAAAATTCGTTCATAGAGAACGAATAAGTCTTCTATACGATTCATATCTTTCTGTGAATTAAGAGTAAATAATAATAATGATAATAATAATAATAATAATAATAATAATAATAATAATAATAATAATAATAATGATGATGATGATGATGATGATGATGATCATGATGATGATGACGATGATGATGATCATGATAATGATGACGATGATGATAATAATAATAATAAATGTATTAATAAATCTAATAAAGTTTTCAATAAAAAAGTGCTAATAATAATAATAATAATAATAATAATAACAATAATAATAATAATAATAATAATAATAATAATAATAATGATGATGATGATGATGATGATGATGATCATGATGATAATGATGATGATGATGATGATGATGATGATGATGATGATGATGATAATAATAATAAATGTATTAATAAATCTAATAAAGTTTTCAATACAAAAAGTGCTATATATTTCAAAGTGTGAAAAATAATAATAATAATAAAAATAATAATAATAATAATAATAATAATAATAATAATAATAACAATAATAATAATAAAAATAACAGTAATAATAACGTTTGTATATATAAAATTGAAATTTGTTTAGATATAATAATAATAATAATAATAATAATAATAATAATAATAATAATAGTAATAATAATAATAATAATAATAATAATAGTAATAAAAAAATTAACATATATATTTTATATCTTCACAAACAAATAGAAAATCTATAAACGAAAATATCATTATATTTTAATAAAGTAAATAAAAGATCTATAAACATAGAAATAAGAAAAGAAAAAAAAATAAAAAAGAAAAATATTTTTAAGTAATTATCATAGGAAATATTTTCGAAAGGGAATAAATTAAAAAGAAAATTAAAAAAAAAAATATATATATATATTTTTTTTTAAACGAATAAAAATCTATAAACATATATAGAAAAATATTTCCCATAATTCTAATAAAAAAAAGAGAGAAAAAAATGTATACTTATAAATATATCATTTCATATTGAAAAGAAGTTAGCTAAAAAAAGAAAAAGAGAAGGAAAGTATCTATAAATTAGAAAAAATAATCGAGAGAAACGAATTAACATTAAAAAAAAAAGGAAAAAAAAAACAGAAAGAAAAACAAAAAAATTCATTCTTACTTCAATCAAATAATTTTTCCCTTCTTTCTTGTTCTCCTCTTTCTCTTCTTCTTTCTGAACGAACGTAAAGAGTAAAATAAAAAAAGAAAAAAGAAAACACATAGAAAAAAGAAAAAAGGAAAAATGAAAAAAGATAAAGAAGAGAAAAGGAGAACAAAATGGGATATAAATCCGCGCTTTAAATGGTCGTGTCGAATTGATTAATAAAAAAAAAAAAAGAAACGAAAAAAAAGAAAAAAAGAAGAAATAAGAAAAAAAAAGAAAAAAAAATAGAAAAAAGAAAAAGAAGAAAAAAAAGGATAGAGAAAAATAAATAACGAAGGAAAATAATAATCGTCCGATTAAATTATTTCTCTCTTTAAAATTTAAATAAGAAACAACAAAAGAAGAAGAAGAAGAAGAAGAAGAAGAAGAAGAAGAAGAAGAAGAAGAAGAAGAAGAAGAAGAAGAAGAAGAAGAAGAAGAAGAAGAAGAAGAAATATTAGTGGAAGAAAGAACAGAGCAAAAAAAAAATATCAAATTTTGATATCTTACTTTCATGACAATTCTGTTTATTGTTTCTTCGTAGGAGGATCGCTCGTGACTGACGATAATGAGTGCATGAAACCTCTTACGAAATAGTCATCGATCGTAGTCAAGTAATAGAAGAGACTGAGAGAGATAGATAGAGAAAGAGAGAGAGAGAGAGAGAGAGAGAGAGAGAGAGAGAGAGAGAGACAAGCATATGCAAAGTAATATATATATATATATATCTATATATATATATATAGATAGATAGATAGAAAGATAGAGTGAGATAGAGTTAGAGAGAGAGTGAGAGAGAGAGAGAGAGTGAGCTTTTCTTCGAAAGCTAATTTTCAAGTCAACAAACATGAGAATAAAACTCAAACATTGTACCTTCTATTATCCTTCTCTCTGTTTCCCCAGTCCACCTCCACTCCCCGCTCCCCAGTCCACCCCTCGAATATTTAATATGTTGCTTCGATCATGAATTAAAAGTTTGAAGTCGGAAAATGTATCTTTGGAATAATGATAAGGACATTATTATAGTGGTTCGAAGAGAAGAAGGAAAAATCTTTAATGATACACTGTATAAGAAACTTTTCGACGACGACGACGACGACGACGACGACGACGACGACGACGACGACGACGACGACGACGAAGACGACGACGATGATGACGATGTCGATAAAGAGGACGACGAAGAGGACGATGACGTCTTTTATTATTATACAGTTAGTTTGGTTTCGTGTATTTTAAACTTTACAAACGTAAAAACTTTTCTTCGGGGTATAATTTGAAAATTTTTTTCTATTCCTCACTTCTACTTCTTCTTTTGCTTTTGATTCTGCTTCTTCTTTTGCTTCTTCTTCTTCTTCTTCTTTTTCTTTTTCTTTTTATTTTCTGCGATCGCGAACGAAGAACACAGGAGCACAGGAGCGAACGAAAATAAAAAAAAAAAAAAAAAGAAAAAAAGAAAAAAGAAAAAGAAATAAAAGTGAAGCGATCGGAGTTTATCGAAAGTTATCGCGTATTTATGGACACGAAGATAATAAAGTTCGAAGGTGAATCGTTTTATATGATCTTTATTGCGGTTAGATTTAAACTTGTACGATCGCAGAAAGAGAAGAAAAAAAGAGAAAAATGAAAAAAAGATAGGAAATACAAACTTGATACGAACGAAAAAAAAAAAAGAAAAGAAAATTCTAAATGGTAATATAATAATATGTTATACTTGTAATATAATAAATAAAAAGTGTTAAGGACAACTGTGTTGTATCATGTAACGTGAATACTTTTGTTTTGTTCGAAATGAATCAAAAAGAAAGAAGAATAAAAAAAATTATATACATATATATATTATTATATATATAAAAAATTATATAAATTATATAAACAATTATAAATATATATATATATATATATATATATATATATTATATAAAAATTATATATATATAAAAGAAAAAAAAAGAAAAAATATATATAATATATATAGTTATATATTAATAATATACCAATATTATATTATATATTTGTATATGTATATATAATATATCTATATATTATATATATATACATATCTATAGCATATATATATATATATAATTGTTTTTTCTTAGTTTATATATATAAATATACATATATATATATATATATATATATATATATATATATATATATATATATTTCTCTGGTTTAAAATAATTCGGAAAGAGAAATACAAAATAAAAAAATAAAAAAAAAAAAAAAAAGAAAATTTGAAACGAGCGAAAATATTCGTGAAGGGAAAAATTTCGACACCAACATTAAAATGAAAGAGTTTCTTATTTTCTTTCTTTCTTTTTTTTTTTTTTATTTCCTTCTCAACTTTTTTCTTTTAATATTTCTCATTCATAAAATGATATTGTTTAAAACGTCTTTTATTTTTTTTTTTTTATTTTTTTTTTCTTTTTTTAATTGATACTTACAAATAAGGATAGAATTAATCGAATGAAAATTTTAATAACTATTGACAATGGTTCAGTTCCAATGATAATTTATTACAATATTATTTATCTTCAGTTTGGGACATCTTCTTTTCATTCCAATATATTTTTGTTACACTGAAATAAAAGTAAATCGACGATTTGATCATATAATTCAGTAAAATTGTTCTATATATATATATATATATATATATATATATATATATATGTATATACAATATAAATATATTTACATACATATTTATTACTGTGCATTTTCCTTTGATCTTCTACACTTTACCGTAAATTATTTTTCGTTTTTATACGTCAGATAACAGTACGTAACATTGATAAATAAGCCATCGAAGTTTTTACAATCTGCATAAACAAAGAATTTATATATATATATATACATATGTTTTATTTATTATATTTATATAATTATTATAATGTAAATATATATTAGGTTGGAAACTATGAAACGGGCGTTTTTGTTTAGTTATTTGTTTTCATTCAACGCACGTTTCATAGTTACCAACCTAATAAATAATTATTATAATATATATTATAATATATATAATATATATATATATATATTATATATAAATATATATATGTATATATCTATATTTATATATATTTTTATATATATATATATATTTATATATATTATACATATGTTTTGTTTATTATATTTATATAATTATTATAATGTATATATGTATATATATATATATATATATATATATATATATATATATATATAATAAAGTTTTATACACATACACAGATAAAGTAAAATAAAATAAAAATTATAATATAATATAATATTATAAAATATGTACATGTAAAAAAACGTACACCAGTGAAACCATACAATGAAAATGTATAAAATTTGCCAGCAGTCAAGTTGAGATATGTTTGCGAACAAATTATGCAAATTAATAAAGAAGTTTTGCAATTTTGCGGCATTTCTTCCCAATTACAGTGATAATACGACTCAGCTAATTTCTTGCTCTGTAAAAGTAAAATATATTAAAATTAATATACAAATAAATTATTATTTATTTCTTACGAATTATTTATTTTCATTATCATATAGTCATATCTACACATACACGCATATATATATATATATATATATATATATATATATATGTATATGTATATATTCCTTACATACATTTTTAAATAATTTATTTGATTTATTTAATATAATATAGAGTATGTCTTATTTTAATCGATATTATGAAATATTATCATGTCCTTTCGATTTTAATAAACAATCATTGGAAATAAAAGTACTTAGATCTGAATAAATAAATTTAATATTTTTTATATCTATTTCATAGATGGCACAATTGAAAATATTTTTTTTTTTAATTTCATCAAGTCTCATGCCGATTTTGAAGTTTAATAAACCTTATAATTAATATAAATATTAATATGAAAATTTTTATATTAATTAATCGATTAAACGATTAATTTTAACAATTGATGATTTAGTAATTTTTTAATAATAATTTCTTTTTTATCACACTTACACAAATACACACACACACACACACACACACACACACACATATATATATATATAAAAATATAAATAGAAAATTAATATTTAATTTAAGATTATTAAATAATAAATTCTTATTGAAAAGTGAATTAATTTCTTTGCAATTAAATTAATGTCAAAGTTATATATTTTCTTAATTATATAAGATCAATGTTTAATCTTGTTCATTGTTTATAATAAAATTATTAATTTACAAAATTTTCTAACATTATTATTAATTGACGAATTTACAAAATTATTAAACTTTTTATTAAACTTACCTCTTGCATTAAATATTCTCCTATAAAACAATACTCGAATATCAGCAAAAATACGACTGCAGCGTAAGATGCGAACGTACACATGACGACAAATTCAGATTTATTGTCTTTGCTCTGTAAAAAATTAATTTATAAATATATTATTTTTACATGTATATAATTTATATTAATATTTTTTAATTGTTAAATATATATATATATATATATAAATAATAAATCAATACAAATATATATAATCAATATCAATCCTAACAAATCAGTTGAACATCTGGTTTGTTAGGATTAATTAAAAAAAAATTATAAATATATATATATATATATATATATATATATATATACATATATATTTTTATTTATATTTTTATATGTATTTTTAGATATATTTATATAATTTCTTTATATACAGATATATTATATATTATTATATATAATATACAAAATATTTATAAATTAAAAAAAGCTTCATGATTTCATGTGTCAAATATTTTATTATACGTACAATTAATATATATATATATATATATATATATATATATATATATATATATTTAACAATTAAAAAATATTAATTAAAAGATTTAAATTATATTAAAAAAAAGTATTATTAAAAAATTCTATTTTCGTAATATATATATAATTATTAAAAAGAAAAAGAAAAAAAAAGAAGAATTTGGATCATTAACTTTAATCTTAAAGCTTGTTCGATAAATTTTTTTTTTTAAATCAGATTGATTGAAATATCTTATTAATTGAAAAAAAAAAGTCAAAAATTCTATTGATTTACTATTTCTCAACCATCTCCTTATATAATTTTTTTCCGTCTTTTTTCCATTATAATATTTTATAATAGAATAACAATATAATTCTGTTTTTTTTTTTTTATTAATCTGTTAATATTCTGTTTTATTTATGAATATAAATTTTCAATAGACTTTTTTTTTTCTTTTTTTCTTTTTCTTTTTTTTTCTTTCATTTTTTTTGATAAACTTTTCTTTCTGTTCTTTATCTTTTACAAGAAATATCATATCCTTTTGATTTATAATCGACATGTATTTTTTTTATTTTTCTTTTATATTTTTTTTTTTATTTAGTTTAATTTTTCTATTTTTTTTATATATACGTACCACGAGAGTAACGTAGGACGAAAGACCCAATCTAATGCTATTTTGTACGAGATCCAAGAGTATTACAACGTTGAAAATCTTTTCTATGGATTTTACCATCCTACGGATTGTAATGGCAAAGTTATAGAAAAAAACAAAAAAAGAAAAAAAAACAATCGTAATAAAATTTTTAACAAAAGAGATTTTTACATTAAATATCGATGACTGAAACATTTGTGAACATAAGTGAAATACTTTTAACATAATAGTTCGAACGTAAGATCTTTATCGAGTGATATTTCTTTTTTCCTTTTTTTTTTTTTTTGATGAAAGATTTTTAATGATTATAATTTGTCCTTTTAAAGGTCATATACTTTTCACGAATAATAATATTTTTCAGTGGACAACAATGATTATTTAAAAGTTTTTAATAAAACGATTGTTAATAAGATTGTAACATATTTAACTTAATAACAAATTTTAAATAAAAGAAATTGTATTAATAAAAAATGTTTAATAAAAAGGACATTTATTCAATGAAAGACATTCGATAGAAATATAATATAAATAAAGAAAAATAATATTTTATAATTTGAAAATAATATAATATATATATAATGATTTATTAAAAATTTATATACGTACGTTTCTATATTAAATTAAATATAACATATTATAATTTAATAACTTGTATATATATCATGATAAATATAATATGTGTATTATATTAAATATAATATAATTACATGTATGTCATACATATATATATATATATATGTATATATATACATATATATATATGTATATATATATATGTATATATATATGTATATGTATATACATAAGAAAAATATATATTATATATATATATCATAATAAATATAGTATTATATGCATATATATATTATATATTATATATATAATATATATATATATATATATATATATATATATATATACATAAATAAATTATAACACTGTAATATACTATATTAAATGCACATAATAAATATAGTATTATATGTATATCAGCATATATAATATGATTGTGTATTATATTATATATAATATATATACTTGTATGCTATATATATATATGATATATATATTATATATATTTTATGTATATATTATATGTATTATATAAATATATATACATATAATAAATTTATATATAAGTATATATATTAGTATATACAATATGATTGTGTATTATATTAAATATAATATATATACATGTATGTTATATATATATATATATATAATATATATATATATATATATATATATATATATATATATATAAATAAATATATATATATATACTTTTATGTTATATATATATAAGATATATATTATATATATTCTATATATATATTATATGTATTATATAAATATATATATATATATATATATATATATATATTAGTATATACAATATGATTGTGTATTATATTAAATATTATATTATATATATATATATATATATATATATATAGATATATATATATATATATATGTATATATGTATATATATATATTATACTTTATATAATATATATATTACATAAATATACATATACATACATTATTATTATATTAGATAATACTGATAATAATATGCAGGCGCACATACACACACACATACACGCATACACATATATAAAATAGTAATAATAAAATTTACATCAATTACTCAATACTCACCAAATAAGCTGTATATGTGATTGAACATGGCGACGTATCGCATCGTTCAATTGATCTTTTGGTTTTGTATTAAGCATAAGAATACGTTGTCTCATCATTGATAATTTCCCACAAACGTGAAGTACTAGCGTCAATATAACGCACGTTGTTACCGTGTGACAAAATCCACAATATATATACGGCAGTTGAAAAATATATAATAATATATACGTTTGGACATTAGTAATATGATACAATTTTACTCCTTTGAATGGCAAAGGAAATATATCCGTATTGTTGGCATAATTTGTTGCTGCTGCACTAGCGGCAGCAAGATTGATCTCTTAAACATAATTGATTAAAACAAATTTTAATAGAATTTGATAATATGTGAATGAAGAATTTTTTTTTTGCTTTGCATTGTCTTACACTTTTTGTTCTTATTCTCCTTATTCTTTTTTTATTTTTACTTTTTCTTATCTTTTTTTTTCTTTTCTTTTCTTTTTTTCTGTTTTAATCGTACAGAATATACAAGAAAAATATATATTATATATGTACATTTCTACATTAAATTAAATATAAATATATAGATTGAAAATATCTTCGAATATATGGAGATAAAAGAAGGAAATTAAGGCAATAACAAAAAAAGATATATATATATATATATCTTTAATATATATATATATATATATATATATATATATATATATTCATTACAAATAAGAAAATTTGTTCCTTGATAAATGCTGTACGATAAGAAAATTAAAAGAAGAAAAAAAAAAAAATTAGAAATGTTTCGTCGAACAATATAATATTGTGGATAATAATCTCTTTTGTAAGTTTTAATAAACTATAATTTTTCTTTTTTCTTTTTTTTTTTTTTAACCATTCAATCGAACGTTTATGTAAATAAAATAAATATTTCTCACAATATTATGTTTTATATAGTGCATTATAATTTTTAAATATGTTATATATATTTATTGTTTTTAATAATACTTATATTGATCCAACAAAAAAATTATATGTATATATATATATATATATATATATATTAAAAAAATTAATTATTATATTGAAAATAGAATATTTATATATATAGATGTATATATTATAAAATAAATATATACATAATATATATTATATATTTATTGTTTTTAAAAGTACTTTGTGTTTTTAAAAAATTAAATATATAATCTTATATATAATGATTAATATTATAAAGATATTAATAATTATATATATTATATTCATATATATTATATATATATATATATATATATATATATATATATATGTATATATTATGTATATTTATTGTTTTTAAAAACCTTCATTAATTTATCAATAAAAAAAATATATATATATATATATCAATATGTAATAGTATAAATATTAATAAAAAAAAGTTAAATACTTATTATTATATATTAATGATTAATCTTATAAATATATTAATATTTATACATATACTATATATATATACATATATATATATTAAAAAATTAAATTTTAATATTAAAAATTAAATATTTATATATATATATATATATATATATATATATATATATATACATACATATATATTTATTAAAAAATTAAATTTTATTATTGAAAATTAAATATTTATATATAAATATATATATATATATATTATAAATTTGAAAAAAATATATATATACCCATAGGATGTAATAACGCATGAAGAATATTTGGCAATGGTTTAAGATACATCGCCGTTATTGTGAACAACGAAGTTGTCGATGCGATTTTCGACAATGTGTTCGATATATGATTATAATGATGATAAACTGAACGTTCCTCGTTATTTTCAAAGTATCCTCCGTTATTGACAATTTCGTTCTTGATAGTGACGATCAGTGTTGCCAAACTCGGATGAAAACGAATAATTATTATCATTAATAACGACAAACTTGACACTAATGTTTCCAAAAGATTTTCAACCATAAGATGTAGGTCGTCTATTACATCATACAAATCGATATATGCCAATGTGATTTGTATCGAGCAATAAACGGCATATATTGCAAATTTAACGTAACTATTTCTCAATGGCCATACACCACCGATCGCGAAGTATCTCTCGTGAAGTAGAAAAACGTCGACGATTTCGATCGGTTTGATCTGAAAATAATGAAGAAAAAAAAAAAAAAACAAAAAAAGAAAAAAGAAAAAAGAAGAAAGAAAAATGAAAAAACAGAGAAGAAAAGGAAAATGAAGAAACAAAGAAACGAATTAGTGGGAATAGAGATATATGTTATTCTCTTGAATCTAAAAATATTTCTTCGATTAAATACGAAAAAGGAAAAAAAAAAGAAAAGAAAAAAAGGAAAGAAGAAAAGAAAATGATCTACGACAATATATAGCGTTTGAATTTATCTTATTTTGTTTTGTTTTTTTTTTTTTTTGTTCTTCAGAAGAATTTTATGAGATCGTCATTCACATTTTTATAATAATAATAATAATAATAATAATAATAATAATAATAATAATTATTATTTATTTATTTGACATTTTTGATTAATATTAGTGCAAAAAGAAACGAAAAAAAATGGTAAGATAAAGATGAATTTGTTTAAAAAAAAAAAAAAAAAACAAAGAGAGAGAGAGAGAGAGAGAAAGAGAGAAGGATAGAAAGAGAGAAAAAAAAGATAAATCTATCATCAAAATCTCTGGTTAATTCTTTTGTTTATGATTTATCCTTCTTTTCTTTTCTTCTTTTTATTTTTATTACTTTTTCTTCTTTTTTTTTTTTTCTTTTCTCTTATTTATTTTCCAATCGAAATAACGACAAGCTACGATATTATATCACGACTTACTTTCTTCATGACGAATTGTCTTCGAACGAGAGCCACGTTCGAACTGACGTTTCATTTCTTTCTATCTCTATCCCCCCCCCCCTTTCTCTCTCTCTCTCTCACTCTCTCACTCTTTCTTTTTATTTCTCTCTGACCCATTCCAAAGGAACCAAGAAATTTGTGGCTTCGGTTTATTCGTTAAATAACGAATCGAGTTTAGAAAGTCAATTTTCTTCTATCAAATCGATTTTCATTTTAAATGTCCTGACCTGCCTTCTACCCTCTTCTCTCTCTCTCTCTTTCTCTCTCTCTCTCTCTCTTTCTCCCATCGTTCCTTCTTTCTTTATTTTTCCTGTATTCCACGTAATACACCATAGCAAATAGTAATTATCTTATCTACATGCGAAATACGGCTTGAAGTTTATAGAGTCAATGGAACGAAGTAGAAATTAAATTCTCTGTTTCTTCAACCTTTTTTTTTTTCCCCTTTTTCCCTTTTTCACGTTTCTTTTTATTCTTTTTTCTATCCTTTTTTTTTTCCTTTCTTTTTTCTTTTCTTTTCTTTTCTTTTTTTTTCTTTTTTCTTTTTATCGAACGTTTTTCTTCTCCGCTCACTACGATATGTACGAGACAACAAAGTGAGAGTTGAAAGAGCGAGAGGGAGGGGGAAAAAAAAAAAAGAAAAAAAAGAAAGAGAAAAGGAAAAACTCAAATTACAGACAAGTCAGTCGATTTAATTTTTTTCTTCCCTTCTTCCCACCTTTCTTTTTTTTTTTTTTTCTTTTAACTTTCAACGTGTCCCTCTCAAAAGCATTTTTATTTTTTTCTTTTGCGTTGAACGTGTTTTCTTTTTCCTTTCTTTTTTTTTTCTTTTTCTTTTTCTTTTCTTTTGGTTCTTTTTTTCTGTTCTTCTTCTATTTCTTTTTTTCTTCTTCAATTATCTTCAACGGAGACAATACGCGCTGCGCATTATTATTGCTCTCTACTTTCCTTCTCTCTTTCTTTTTCTCTTTTCCTTTCTTCGTTTTGTCGATTTTTCTTTTTTTCCCTACCACGTATAGTTTTAGCAAACACGGACGCACAGTACACGAAATTACGAGATAATAAACAAAGTAAAATAAAATATCTTTAATATTATCATTTAGATAAATAACAGTGAGCTTATCCCTCTTAAATTTAATGTTTGAAATAAAGAAACGTAACGTCGATTATTTAATCAATTTTATTATTTCGATAAGATACTATATCTACTTTTCATTTATTTTTTCAATTTGAATGTAACACGTAAAGTTCTCTACTGTTTTTTTTTTTCCTTTCCTATTTAGAATTTTTTTATTCCGTTCTCTTTACATAAACGTCCGTAGTACGGATAAATACGCCATTGATGTCTTCACCACCTAAAAACGTATGAGAACATATAAATAAAGGATATTAATTATGAAGATTCAGAAGATTATATATATATATATATACATATATTTATGGTCAAAAAAGGATAGAAGAAACGAAGAAAAAAAAAAAAATTTAATTTTTACTCACATCTGTGTATGTAGTCAACGACAATGCGAAGAATTTGCCGACGGTCAGTTCCATTTGTTTTGACGATCGCATCATACAAATGTGCATTAATTTAATCTCCTCTTGTGATACGTTGTACCATTTGCAGTGATAAATTGATTCACCGAAGGATGTGCTCTGTAAAATACGTTTTTAAATATTTATTAATCTGTAATAAAAATTTTCAATTATTTGTGACGGGAAGGGGTGGAACTGATAAGCATGACAGGTCAATCAGAATTATAAAAAGAAAAAAAAGAAGAAAAAAATTTGTTTCCAGATATGCTCCTCAAGTCATGAATTCCAGAAGTTTTGAAATATTACGTTAAATTTTTTCGGACACAATATATATAATTTATAAATTATATGAATGTAATATGTATAATATAATATAATACTGTGCGAATATATATATATATATATATATATATATATATATATACACATTCATTTTAAATATAAAAAAATGTTGTAAAACAATAATATCAAAAGTATGTAATAAGAAAATAAGAATAAATAAATATAATAAATAATGTATCAAAAATATATAATATATATTCTAAAAAATATATGAAAATATTATATATGAAATTAAAATATAAAAAATAATAGAGAAAAATAAATAACTATAAACAAATAGAAATAAATGTAAATGAATTATAAAAAGTAAATAATTAATATTTATGTGTATGTGTTTGTGTGTTTCTTTATCTGATAGTGTGTGAAACGATATGATTGTATCAGTAGCATAAAATGACATAATTGCATGAGAATGAGAAAATTTACATACTTCATTAATAAGAGACTCTCCGATATAGCAATAAACCAATAGCGAGATTAAAACACGACATGCAATGAAGATAAAAGCGATTAACTTTCTCTGCTCTCTTAGCGTTATACTCTGGAAATAATAATAATTTAATCTAATATTTTCTAAAAAATATTTTCAAGAAATAAGCAACAATAAAATGTAGATGTTGAATTTACAACGAGCGCGTCGTAACCAAGAAGACAAAGATGAAGGGTACTTCCCATTAATTGTTGTAAAATCAGTATGTTGAAATTACTTTCCAAAGAATCAGCTAATCTGAAACATTCTACATAGTATATGTATACATATATAAATATATATTATATATATATATATATATATATATATATATATATTTATATATTTATATATATGCATATATTTATTTTGTAAATTTCATTAATGCATTCTTTTATTTATTTTATTCATTAGTATTGTTCTTATTATTATTATCATCATCATCAACATCATTCTTGGTAATATTATTATTAATGTTTTTGTTGTTGTTGTTGTTGTTATTTATTATTATTACCGTACTAGACGTATGTGTCGCAAAATTAATTTCTTTATTCGACGTTTACGATTCTCCGGATTCTCCAAAACGTGTTTTACTTTGCAGGAAAGTGCAGAGAAAACACCACTGACGTGGAGTACTAAACTGATTAATAGACAATCAGTTCCAATGTAACCGAAGATTATAATTACTACGGATAAAAATTCATATAGACAAAGAAGAACGTAGATTGTTAGATTTGTCGGTTCGATCAGCGGAGGAGTTTTGTATGGCAATACGTATCCGTAAGATGAATTTGCAATGACTGTAAGTAACAACACAATTATAAATGAAACATTTTATTTTATTGGAAACTTTCTTTTTTTTTTTTTTTTATTAAACGATAACTATAGAAAAAATTTAATTTCTCTATTTTAACTAATAAGAAATGATATCTATAAAATCAATTTTAGATTTTTCTCGATACAATAATATTATAATTTCTTATAATATTATCTATAATTGCTTTTAACAAGAGAAAATAATTTTAGTTATAATTTCTTTTTCCATCTTATGAACATTACTCTTAACGAAAAATATAAGGATATGCAATATTTTTTCGATTAAAAATATTTTTAAACCGTACAAAAATTTTAATTTCTTCTTTTAATATTTGAAATAAAAATAATATTAAAAAGTTATTTTACGTGATTAAATTTTCTAAGGTTTCTATTTCGGACACCCGATATATGATTATACTATCTTCTGTTAAAGATAATATATATTTGATGTAGAATATAAATAAAGAAAGAAAAACAATTAGAAACAAGAAAAATCAACAAAAGTATATTTCAATATATATTAAAATAAAGTATTTTAAATTTTCAAAATTATAATAATATAATAAATTGAAAAAAAAATTATACAATTATATATAATCGAAATAAATTAGAATATTTAAAATATATTCACTAAAAATTAAAACAATGAAATTCGACAGTCATTACAATAAAGGTTATTCACGAATATAAAAAAGATGATAAATGGAAAGAAAAGGAAAACAATTGAAGAACATTTAGAAAAATTACTGATCGAAATGATAAAGAACAAATAAATAAATAAGTAGTCGAATGTAAAAGAAAAAAATTATTATACGACGTAAAATAAATAAATGAAAAAGTGAAAGACAAATAAAATCCATTAGTAAAATATGATTTCGATTTAATTATAAAAAAATTTACCCATTTCAATGTTGGTAGCTAAAACGGACAGATAAGACAGCATAACGGTTGTGGTGCATGTTACTAAAGTGATCTTAACGAGCTTTATACTAAAATTGTTATAATTTAAAAAAGCAATCTTTTCCTCATCGGTTTTGTATCTTTCTGGAATAAGATCGACTTTGATTTCCTTAAAAATTTCTGCCAACGAATTGCTATTCATTCTGCATATGGATATCTTCAATAGCGCCATAAAATTGAACAAGTTCTCTTCAAAGCAAGCAATAGCATATTCCATATCCGATATGTTATCGCTAATCGAGATGACTCCCATTGTACAATGTGTGGCCAAGTAAACAGAGAAAAAAATGAAAATCGGCTCGTGAATCTTTTCTGGCCAAATTCCCGCGCAATGTAACGTAAGTTTGTTCAAAGCTAACACCTTGCTGGTACTTCGAAAGTCAAGCTCCTAAAACGAAGATTTTCTTACTTCTCTTATTCCTTTTCTTTTTCTTTACATCCTTTATTTCTTTTTATTAATTTTTTTGTTTCCAGTATTTCTTTCTTTTAATCAATTATTTAAGTTAATTAAATCGTTTAACTTTCTCGAGAGTTATTGATCAATTGAATTTTTATTGCACTATACTTTTTGTTTCGTTTTGGTCTTTTTAAATTAGTCAATTTCAACGAAACCAAAATTTTATTTTTGTAAATCTTTCCATCTATTATGCATTTTTTATTTTTTTCAATTATCTAATTAAATATTCTACTTCATTGAGGTCTAATGATTAATTGACTTTTTCTTGCATATTTTTCATTTATTTCTTTTTTTTTTTCATTACTACTTCGTATAACAAAAAAGAAAATTAAGATAATTTTAATATTTCCTTCAATATAAATTTTCAATATAAGATTTTTATATCTTTTAGTATAAGTGAAAGAGATGCAGAAAGAAAATATTATTTATTACGAATCGCATTATAAAAAATTTTTATACTTCATTAATTTATTTTTTTTTACTATTACATATGAATAGTAAAAAATTGAAAATATATTTTTCAAAATACGGATGGAAGAGAAAAACAACACGTCATTTGTTGATATACTAAGCAAAAAACGATTCGTGCTCATTATAATTTACTTAAAATAGAAAATTATATATTAAAATCAATTTGACAAAAACAAAAGCACACACGCGTATACGCGGCCACGCGTATTTTTCTGTAATCTTACTTGATCGTCTGAAGGACAAGAAAATTGATAAGCAGAAAAGAAAGGGAGAAAAGAAAATAAATTGTAGAACATATATTCACCATTGCTAGCAAGAATGACACATAAATTAAAGAAAACAATGTAACTTCTAAACACCGATCGAGAAAACTTTCTTTAAATGAGTGCACTCTATGATTTATTTATTTAGCAATTATCTCTGTAATAGAGCTTCATCAATATTTCCTAATTTTTTTCTCTTTATAACTTTATGGTAGTCACATGTAGACGTGAGTGGAGATACATTCACTACTATACACAAACTGAATAATTTTAAAAATCGATTAATTGCATCTTAATGTATTTCAAACGAACATTTTCCACTCGGATCATTAAAACTTTTTACGGTACGATAGAAAACTTTCTTCTATGAATTATTTGCTCTTATTGTATATAATTTGATAAGAAGAAATAGAAATTATCCACAAAAATCACTAAACATCGTGGCGAACAATTTTTATTCGTTTTTCACAATTTTCTCGTTCTTTTCTATTTTCTCTCTCAAAAAATCACTTGTTAATATATGATCTAGCACCTCCCTCAACACACTCGCATAACGTGACGAGGACATGAAAATATTAACAAAAAAAAATTCTTGTTAGGACAACGAATGCGTGATCACCTGTTCCTCTGGATACATCCCTGATGTTGATCACTTGACTATTATGAAATTAACCAATCGTTCCTTTTCGAATTCGGCGTAATTTTTCTTTATTTATTCTGCCGTTAATGAACGATTGTTATTGAATGTACGAGACAACTACGTATCAATCGAATTCGAGTCGACTAATGTTCCAAGGTTAAAGAATAAATTCGAGAATGAAAGGTCGTGTAGCTTTTGCAATGGTTGGCTGGAGGGAGATGTAAGTTGTGGAGAGTGGGGGTAAAATGCAGGAACGTATTAGTGTTCGACAGTTTCGTGTGTGGTGCGTGATGATTTTTAATAACCTCGGATATTCTTTTCTTTTTAATTTTCGAAACTTTCGAAACTTTTTTTTGATTGTTCGTCGTTTCGTTTCATTCTTCTTTTCCTTTCCCTTTTTTTTGGTTTCCTTCCATTGCAATTATCTTACCTACAATGTGTCTAACTTCGGTCTATGTCTTTTCTTTTCCTTTTTAATAAATGGAACGTTCTTTTTCGAACGTTTTCAGAACGAAGAGACGTGATTTAAACGTTAGAATTTAATGATCGTTTGAAGAGTCGTATGCATTATAGGAAAAAGTATATGATAGCATTAGTATAGCACATGCAATGATATGATTAAGCAGTGTAGTTGACGTTTCAAGCTAAGGAAAGTTTTGCGTTTAGTTTAGACTATTTTGTATTTTCATTTTCGTTTTGTTTTAAAATGTAGATCGCTATGGTAAATTTTACGATCTATTTAGAGGATTTTGAATTCTTTTTATAATCGTAGTCGCTAATTTATGTTACGATAAAGTTATGTGAACAGTTCAGTCGATTTTAAAACATTTCCAATTCTTTTTTCTTTGTTTGATAATAGTGTTTCGTCGAAAGTTTAATGAAAAATTAGACAATTTTGAAATGTTTTTATATAATATTGGACATTACCAATTTATGCTACGATAAGTATTGTTATTAATTTAAACGATTTAGCGATTTTTTTTTTATTCTATTTTATAGTTTTGATAATATTGGCCCCTGTCTTATATTACGGAATAATTTCTGCGATCAGTTTAGATATTTCTGAAATTTATCTTCTCTTTTTTCTCTTTCTTTTTTATAATAACTCTTAGATTCTTAAAGGACGTACGTATTCTTCAAGATCTACTGACAGGGAGAGCGAGAGAGAGAGAGAGAGAGAGAGAGTGATAGAGGTTAAATATGTCTCAGCCATTATTTCGTGAATCAGCCCCATGTCATCTGGACCCATTACCTATTAGGAAAATGTTTGCGTATAGTAAGACATTTATTAGGACTAGGATTAATAATTCATGTAAAACAGGTACAATGAATACAGGTTCTACACGGATACAGCTTTTCAGAGGCAATAATAATGAATAAATAATAAACAATAAATGTTCACTTTAAGCAATAGAGTATTCTGGAAGATCTATGAACAGAGAAATCGAAGGGATCGATACGATATCTCGGAATGAAGGCGCATAAATTGAAATTGTAAGAACTAGAATTAGCACTCAAATTTAAATATATCCAATAATTTTATAATTTCAATGTAATCTCAATTAATCGGATAAGTTATTCGTTTATCTTGTTTTATTTTTCAGTCCAATTCGCTTGATATGAATGATATCTCTTTTTTCTTTTTTTCCATATACGTTTATATATGGAAGTAATGACGAAAATTTCAATTAAAAAAATTTAAGTACACTGATATTAAAAATGTATCAATTTTTAAATATTTTACATATATTTATATATATATATATATTTAAGATTTAAGTTTTAATATTGAAAAGTAAATATTTTTATATTTATGCGTATGTAAATTTGAAAAAGAAAATATATATATATACATAGGATGTATTAAAGCATAATGATTTGGGAATAGTTTACATCCTCGTTATATTGAAATTGTCGATGCGATATTCGACAATGTGTTCTATATGTGACTGTAACGAGAATAAACTGAACATTCCTCGTTGTTTTCGATGTATCCTCCGTCATTAACAATTTCGATCTTGATAGTGACGATCAATGTTAACAAAATCAGATGAAAACGAATAATTATTATCAATAGAACCGACAAATTCGGCATTTAAGTTTCCAAAAGATTTTCTACCATAAGATAAAAGTCGTCTATTATATCGTACAAATCGATATACGCCTATGAGATTTGATTTGAGCAATAAACGGCATATATTGCAAATTTAACTTAACTATTTCTCAATGGCCATACATCACCGATCGCGATGTATCTTTCGTGAAGTAGAAAAACGTTCACGATCTCGAATAGTTTGATCTGAGAATAATCAAACAAAAAAAGAAAAATAACAAAAAATGGAAAATAAAAAAGAAGGCAAGAAATTGAAAGCAATAGCGATAAATGTTATCCTTTCAAGTCGTCTATACTTCTTCGACTTGTTACATTAAAAAAAGAAATCAGAAAAGAAAGTGACCTTCGACCGATATCTCCATACATAATGTTAAAATTTCTCTTATTTTATTTAATTTTTTTTTGCACTAGAAGAATTTCACGACATTGTCATTCACAATTTTATATTAACACAATTTAGTAATAATTAATGTAATTTAAATAATAAAATTATTTTTGTATTTCTTTCCTTCTATTTTTTTCTCTTCTTGTTATCTGTGCTCTTTCCATTATTTTTTCTTTCTCTACGACGTTCAGTTCATTTTTTATCGCAAGCAATTACGCACAGTCGAGATAACGAGATTGTAAACAAGATAAAATAAAGTATTTTTAATACTATGATTTAGATCAATAACAATGTACTATTTCTTCTTAAATTAAATGTTTGAAATAAGGAAACGTAACATCGTTTATTTAATCAATTTTATTTCTTTGATAAGATAAAATTTCTCTTTTGCATTTTCCTATTTATCTATTTGAATTTAACATTTAAAGTTCTCTATTGTTTCTTTTTTACCTTTCCTCTTTAGTATTCTTTTGTTTTCGCTCTTTTTACATAAACGTCCGTAGTACGGATAAATACGCCATTGATGTCTTCACCACCTAAAAACGTATGAGAACATATAAATAAAGGATATTAATTATGAAGATTCAGAAGATTATATATATATATATATATATATACATATATTTATGGTCAAAAAAGGATAGAAGAAACGAAGAAAAGAAAAAAAATTTAATTTTTACTCACATCTGTGTATGTAGTCAACGACAATGCGAAGAATTTGCCGACGGTCAGTTCCATTTGTTTTGACGATCGCATCATACAAATAAGCATTAATTTAATCTCCTCTTGCGATATGTTGTACCATTCGCAGTGATAAATTGATTCACCGAAGGATGTGCTCTGTAAGACATATATTTATTTTTAAACACTTATTTATCTGAAACAAAAATTATCAATGATTTGCGACAGGAAGCTGTTTAACTGATAATCATGACAGGTCAATCAGAATTATAAAAAGAAACAAAAAAGAAGAAAAAAATTTGTTTCCAGATATGCTGCTCAACTCATGAATTCATGTAGTTCTGAAATGTGATTTCAAATTTTTTCCGACACAGTATATATAATTTATAAATTATATGAATTTAATATGTATTATATAATATAATATTGTGCGAATATATATGTATATATATATATATATATATAAAAAATGTTCTAAAACAATAATATCAAAAGTATGTAATTAGAAAATAGGTATAAATAAATATAATAAACAATGTATCAAAAAGAAAATAAATGAGAATATTATATATGAAATTAAAATATAAAAAATAATAGAGAAAAATAAATAATTATAAACAAATAGAAATAAATGTAAATGAATTATAAAAAGTAAATAATTAATATTTATGTTTATGTGTTGGTGTGTTTCTTTATCTGAAAATGTGTGAAACGATATCATTGTATCAGTAGCATAAAATGATATAGTTGCGTGCGAATGAGATAATTTACGTACTTCATTGATAAGACACTGTCCGATATAGCAATAAACCAATAGTGTGCATGAAACACGACATGCAATTATGAAAATAGCTAATACCTTATTAGTCTCTCCTAGCGATAAACTCTGGAAATAATAATAATTTAATCTAATATATTCTAGGAAATATCTTCTAGAAATAAACGATAACGAAATGTATATGTTAAATTTACAACGAGCGCGTCGTAACCAAGAAGAGCAAGATGAATGGTACTTCCAACTAATTGTTGTAAAATTAGTAGGTTGAATTGATTTTCCAAAGATTCAGCTAACCTGAAACATTATACATAGTATATGTATACATATATAAATATATATATTTATATATTTATATATATGCATATATTTATTTAGTAAATTTCATTAATGCATTCTTTTATTTATTTTACTCATTATTATTGGTATTATTATTATTATCATCATCATTAGCATCATTTTTTATAATATTATTATTATTGATTTTGTTATTATTTATTATTATTACCATACTAGATGTATGTGTCTCAAAATTAATTCTCTTATTCGACGTTTACGATTCTCCGGATTGTTCAACACTTGCTTTACTTTGCAGGAAAGTGCAGAGAAAACACCACTAACGTGGAGTCCAAAACTGATGAATAGACAATCAGTTGCGGAGTAAATGAAGATTATACTTAGTACTATAATAAATTGATATAGACAAAGAAGAATGTAGATTGTCAGATTTGTCGGTCTGAACTTCTTAGGTGCTTTGTATGGCAATACGTATCCGTAAGATGAATTTGCAATGACTGTAAGTAAGAAAACCATTATAAAAGAAAGATTTTATTTTATTAGAAACTTTTTTTTTCCTTTCTTTATTAAACTATAACCATAGAAATATTTTAATTTCTCAATTTTAACTAGTAAGAAATGATATCTGTAAGATCAATTTTAGATTTTTCTCGTTATAATAATATTATAATTTCTTATAATATTATTTGTAATTGCTTTTAACAAAAGAAAAAAATAATTATAGTTATATTTTCTTTTTCCATCTTATGAACATTATTCTTAACGAAAAATATAAGGATATGCAATATTTTTCTATTAAAAATATTTTTAAAACGTACAAAAATTTTAATTTCTTCTTTTAATATTTGAATTAAAAGTAATATTAAAAAGTTATTTTACGTGATTAAATTTTCTAAGGTTTCTATTTCGCACTCCCGATGTATGATTATACTATCTTCTGTTAAAGATAATATATATTTGATGTAGAATATAGATAAAGAAAGAAAAACAATTAGAAACAAGAAAAATCAACAGAAGTATATTTCAATATATATTAAAATAAAGTATTTTAAATTTTCAAAATTATAATAATATAATTAATTGAAAAAAAATTATACAATTATATATAATTGAAATAAATTAGAATATTTAAAATATATTCACTAAAAATTAAAACAATAAAATTCGACAGTCGTTATAATAAAAATTATTCACGAATATAAAAAAGGAGATGATAAATAAAAAGAAAAGGAAAACAGTTGAAGAACATTTAGAAAAATTACTGATCGAAATGATAAAGAATAAATAAATAAATAAGTAGTCGAATGTAAAAGAAAAAAATTATTATACGAGGTAAAATAAATAAATGAAAAAGAGAAAAACCAAAAAAATCCATTAGTAAATTATGATTTTGATTTAATTGTGATAATATTTACCCTTTTCAAAATTGTCCATTGTAAGGGACAGATAATACATCGCAGAGGCTGTGCTGGATATAATCATACTCAACCTAACGATCTTTAGACTTAATTTATTATAACTTAAATAAGCAATCTTTTCCTCATCAGTTTTGTATTTTTCTGGAATAAGATCGAGTTTGATTTCCTTTAAAATTTCGGCCAACCCATTGCTATTTATTCTGAATATGCATGCCTTCAATAGCGACATAGCATTGAACACATTTTCTTCAATGCAAATAAAAACATATTCCATATCCGATAGGTTGTCGGTAAGCGAGATGAATCCCATTGTACAATGTATGGTCAAGTACACAGCAAAAAAGATGAAAAGCGGGTCGTAAATCTTTTCTGGCCAAATTCCCGCGCAATGTAACGTAAGTTTGTTCAAAGCTAACACCTTGCTGGTACTTCGAAAGTCAAGCTCCTAAAACGAAGATTTTCTTACTTCTCTTATTCCTTTTCTTTTTCTTTACATCCTTTATTTCTTTTTATTAATTTTTTTGTTTCCAGTATTTCTTTCTTTTAATCAATTATTTAAGTTAATTAAATAGTTTAACTTTCTCGAGAGTTATTGATCAATTGAATTTTTATTGCACTATACTTTTTGTTTCGTTTTGGTCTTTTTAAATTAGTCAATTGCCACGAAACCGAAATTTTATTTTTGCAAATCTTTCCATATATTATGAATTTTTTATTTTTTTTTCAATTATCTAATTAAGTAACTATTTTGTTTTCTTGAAGTATAATGATTAATTAAATTTTTTGCATATTTTTCATTCACTTCATTTTCTTTCATTACTATTTCGTATAGCAAAATAAATATAAGATAATTTTAACCCTTTGCACTCGAGGGCTCCGGAGCGGAGCCATTTAAAATTTGACTTGAAACTCGAGGACTCCGCTACGGAGACAATGCAAATAATTTTCAGTTTTTAACAAAAGGACAAAAACAAATCGTAAAAACTATTTATAGGATATTTCGCTTTTGGTAACATATGACGGTCACGGCTCGCGGATAATTGTGCTCTCGATAAAAGCAGATATTTGTATTCATAAACAATTAAAAAAATAATAACATTTCTTCACTAAAATTGCTTAGAGGTGCTAGTAATATGAATGAAAAAAAACTTCGAGTGCGAAGGGTTAATATACCATTCAATATAAATTTTCGATATAAAATTTTTATATCTTCTACTATAAAGGAAAGAAATACAGAAAAAAAGAATCATTTATTACGATTCGTCTTATACAAAATTTTCATAATTCATTAATTTATTTTTTTTTTACTATTACATATGAATAGTAAAAAATTGAAAATATATTTTTCAAAATACGGATGGAAGAAAAAAACAACACGTCATTTCTTGATTCAATAAGCAAAAGACGATTCGTGGTTTTTTAAAATTTACTAAAAAACGAAAATTATTTTTTAAAATCAATTTAACAAAAACACACATGCGTATACACGACTACATGCAGTTTTCTGTAATCTTAAAAAGAACAAGAGAAATGATAAGCAGAAAAGAAAGGAGAAAAAAAAATAAATTTTAGAAAACATATTCACCATTGCTAGCAAAGAAGGACACGTAAGATAAAGAAAACTATGTAATTTCTAAACACCGACCGAGAAAACATTCTTTAAATGAATACACTCTATGATTTATTTATATAGCAATTATCTCTGTAATAGAGCTTCATCAATATTTCCTCATTTTATTCTTTTTATTGCTTTATGGTAGTCGCATATAGACGTGGGTGGAGATACATTCACTCCCATACACAAACTGAATGATTTTAAAAATCGATTAATTGCATCTTAATGTATTTCAAACGAACATTTTCCACTCGGATCATTAAAACTTTTTACGGTACGATAGAAAACTTTTTTCTATGAATTATTTGCTGTTCTTGTATGTAATTTGATAAGAAGAAATAGAAATTATCCACAAAAATCACTAAACATCGTGGCGAACAATTTTTATTCGTTTTTCACAATTTTCTCGTCCTTTCCTTTTTTCTCTCTCAAAAAATCACTTGTTAATTTATGATCTAACACCTCCCTGAACACACTCGCATAACGTGACGAAGACATGAAAATATTAACAAAAAAAAAATTTTGTTAGGACAACGAGTGTGTGATCACCCATTCCTCTGGATTGAACCCTTATGATGATCACTTGAGTATTATGAACTTAACCAATCCTTTCTTTCCGAATTCGTCGTAATTTTTCTTTATTTATTCTTCCGTTAATGAACGATTGTTATTGAATGTACGAGACAACATCGTATCAAACGAATTCGAGTCGACTAATGTTCGAAGGTAAGAGAATAAATTCGAGAATGAAAGGTCGTGTAGCTTTTGCAATGATTGGCTGGAAGGAGGATGTAATTTGTGGAGAGTGAGGGTAAAATGCAGGAACGAATGAGAGTTTGAGAGTATCGTTGGTGGTGGGTGATGATTTATAATAACCTTGGATATTTTTCTTTTTTATTTTTGAAACTTTCTGAAACTTCTTTATGTTCTTCTTCGTTTCGTTTCGTTTTTCATTTCTTTTCCTGTTTTTCATGTTTCCTTGCATTGCAATTATCTTACCTACATTGAGCCTAACTTTAGTCTGTGTATTTTATTTTCTTTTTTAATAGATGGAACGTCCTTTTTCGAACGATTACAGAACGAAGAGACGTGTTTTAAACGTAAGAATTTAATGATCGTTCGAAGAGGTATATGCATTATAGGGAAAAGTATGTGCAAGCATTAGTATAGCGTGTGCAATGATAAAGCAGTGTAGCTGAAGGTTCACTGTAAGGAAAGTTTTGCCTTTAGTTTACACTATTTTTTATTGTCATTTTCGTTTTGTTTTGAAGTGTAGATCGCTATGATAAATTTTACGAACTATTTAGAGGATTCTAAATTTTTTTTTAGAATCGTAATCGCCTATTTATATTACGAGATGTATTGTGAACATTTCAGACTATTTTAAGGCACTTCCATATCTTTTTTTATGGCAATAATAGTATTTCATTGAAAGTTTAAGAATGAATTACACAATTTTGAAGTGTTGTTATATAATACTGGACATTACTAATTTATGCTACGGTATGTATTGTTATTAATTTAAACGATTTCCCAATTTTTTTTTATTCTATTTAATTTTTTTAATAATGTTGTCTGTCGTTTTATGTCACGGGATAAGTTTTGTGATCAGATTTGATATTTCTGAAATTTCTCTTTACTTTTATCTCTTTTCTTTTTTATAGTACCTCGTAGACACTTAAATGACGTACGTACTCTTCAAGATCTTCGGATAGGGTGAGCGAGAGAGAGAGAGAGAAAGAGAGAGAGAGAGAGAGTGATAGAGGTAAAATATGTCTCAGCCATTATTTCGTGAATCAGCCCATACCATCTGGACCCATTACCTATTAGACAAAGGTTTGCGTATAGTAACACATTTACTGGGACTATGATTAGTAACACATGTAAAACAGGTATAAAGAATACAGGTTCTACACGGATACAGCATTTAACAAGGTGTAATATTAAATAAATAATAAACAATGAATGTTCACTTTAAGCAATTGAGTATTCTGGAAGATTTATGAACAGAGATATCGAAGGGATCGGTACTATACCTCCAAATGGAGTCGCATAATCTGAAATTGTAAGAACTAAAATTAGCACTCAAATTTAAATATATCCAATAATTTTATAATTTCAATGTAATCTCTATTAATCGGATAAGTTATTCGTTTATCTTGTTTTATTTTTCAGTCCAATTCGCTTGATATGAATGATATCTCTTTTTTCTTTTTTTCCATATACGTTTATATATGGAAGTAATGACGAAAATTTCAATTAAAAAAATTTAAGTACACTAATATTAAAAATGTATCAATTTTTAAATATTTTACATAAATTTATATATATACATATATATATATATATATATATATATATATATATATATTTAAGATTTAAGTTTTAATATTGAAAAGTAAATATTTTTATATTTATGCGTATGTAAATTTGAAAAAGAAAATATATATATATACATAGGATGTATTAAAGCATAATGATTTGGGAATAGTTTACATCCTCGTTATATTGAAATTGTCGATGCGATATTCGACAATGTGTTCTATATGTGACTGTAACGAGAATAAACTGAACATTCCTCGTTGTTTTCGATGTATCCTCCGTCATTAACAATTTCGATCTTGATAGTGACGATCAATGTTAACAAAATCAGATGAAAACGAATAATTATTATCAATAGAACCGACAAACTCGGCACTTAAGTTTCCAAAAGATTTTCTACCATAAGATAAAAGTCGTCTATTATATCGTACAAATCGATATACGCCTATGAGATTTGATTCGAGCAATAAACGGCATATATTGCAAATTTAACTTAACTATTTCTCAATGGCCATACATCACCGATCGCGATGTATCTTTCGTGAAGTAGAAAAACGATCACGATCTCGAATAGTTTGATCTGAGAATAATCAAACAAAAAAATATAAATAACAAATAATGGAAAATAAAAAAGAAGGCAAGAAATTGAAAGCAATAGCGATAAATGTTATCCTCTTGAGTCGTCTATACTTCTTCGACTTGTTACATTAAAAAAAGAAAACAGAAAAGAAAATGACCTTCGGCCGATATCTCCATACATAATGTTAAAACTTAACTTATTTCATTTAATTTTTTTTCTCCAGAAGAATTTCACGACATTGTCATTCACATTTTTATAATAATATAATTTAGTAATAATTAATATAATTTAAATAGTAAAATTATTTTTTTATACAAGTCCTTCCTTCTCAGTTTTTCTCCTTTTCTTATCTGTGTTCTTTCGGTTTTTTACTTTTTTTCGCATTTTTATAGCAAGCACGGATACACAGTCGAATGTAACAAGAATGTAAACAAAGTAAAGTAAAATATTATTAATACTATCATTTAGATCAATTACAGTGTGATATTTTTTCTTAAATTAAATGTTTGAAAAAAAGAAACGTAATATTGTTTATTTAATCACTTCTATTTTTTTAATAAGATACATTTTCTATTTCTCATTTTCCTTTTTCTCGATTTGATTGTGACACGTAAAGTTCTCTATTGTTTTTTTTTAACTTTCCTCTTTAGTATATCTTTGTTTTCGTTCTTTTTACATAAATGTTCGAAGTACAGATAAATACGCCATTGATGTCTTGACAACCTAGAAACTTACGAGAACGTATGAATAAAGGATATTAATGATGATTTAGAAGATTATATATTTATATATTTATGTTGAAAAAAGAACAGAAAAAATGGAAATAGAAAAAAAATTTAATTTTTACTCACATCTGTGAATGTAGTCAATGACAAAACGAAAAATTTGCCTACGGTCAGTTGCATTTGTTTTGACGATCGCAACATACAAATGTGCATTAATTTAATCTCCTCTTGAGATATGTTGTACCATTTGCAGTGATAAATTGATTCACCGAAGGATGTGCTCTGTAAAATACATTTTTAAACATTTATTAATCTGTAATAAAAATTTTCAAATATTTGCGACGGGAAGGGGTGGAACTGATAATCATGACAAGTCAATCAGAATTATAAAAAGAAAAATAAAAGGAGAAAAAAATTTGTTTCCAGATATGTTGCTCAAGTCATGAATTCCTGAAGTTCTGAAATGTGATGTCAAATTTTTTCCGATACAATATACATTATTTATAAATTATATGAATTTAATATATATAATATAATATAATACTCTGCGAATATATATTTATATATATATACACGTTCATTTTAAATATAAAAAAAATGTTCTAAAACAATAATATCAAAAGTGTGTAATTAGAAAATAAGAATAATTATATATAATAAATATTGCGTCAAAAAAAAAAAAAAAAAATATGTAAGGAAAATTAAAATATAAAAATTAATAGAGAAAAATAAATAACTATAAACAAATAGAAATAAGTATAAATGAATTATAAAAAGTAAATAATTGATATTTACGTGTATATATCCATTATTTGAAAGTGTGTGAAACGATATCATTGTATCAGTGGCGTAAAATGACATAATTACGTGGGTATGAGATAATTTACCTACTTCATTAATAAGGCACTCTCCGATATAGCAATAAGCCAATAGCGTGGTTAAAACACGACATACAACTATGATAAAAGCGATTAACTTTTTTTGTTCTCCTGTTGCTATGCACTGGAAATAATAATAATTTAATGTAATATTTTTTAAAAAATATTTTCTAAAAATAAGCAATAATAAAATTTATATGTTAAATTTACAGCGAGCGAGTCATAACCAAGAAGTGAAAGATGAAGGGTACTTCCCACTAATTGTTGTAAAATCATTATGTTGAAATTACTTTCCAAAGTATCAGCTAATCTGAAACATTCTACACAGTATATGTATACATATATAAATATATATATTTATATATTTATATATATGCATATATTTATTTAGTAAATTTCATTAATGCATTCTTTTATATATTTTATTCATTATTATTGGTATTATTATTATTATCATCATCATCCGCATCATTATTTATAATATTATTATTATTGTTCTTGTTATTATTTATTATTATTACCGTACTAGACGTATGTGTCGCAAAATTAATTTTTTTATTCGACGTTTACGATTCTCCGGATTGTTCAAGACGTGCTTTACTTTGCAGGAAAGTGCAGAGAAAACACCACTGACGTGGAGTACCAAACTGATGAATAGACAATCAGTTCCGACGTAACCGAAGATTAAAATTAGTACTATTAAAAATTCATATAGACAAAGAAATATGTAGATTGTCAGATTTGTCGGTTCGATCAGCGGAGGGGTTTTGTATGGCAATACGTATCCGTAAGATGAATTTGCAATGACTGTAAGTAAGAAAATCATTATAAAAGAAAGATTTTATTTTATTAGAAACTTTTTTTTTCTTTCTTTATTAAACTATAACCATAGAAAAACTTTAATTACACAATTTTAACTAGTAAGAAATGATATCTGTAAAATCAATTTTAGAATTTTCTCGATATAATAGTATTATAATTTATTATTATAATAGTATTTTAATATTATCTCTAATTGCTTTTAACAAAAAAAAATAATTTTAGTTATAATTTCTTTTTCCATCTTATGAATATTACTCTTAACGAAAAATATAAGGATATGCAATATTTTTCAATTAAAAATATTTTTAAACCGTACAAAAATTTTAATTTCTTCTTTTAATATTTGAAATAAAAGTAATATTAAAAAGTTATTTTACGTGATTAAATTTTCTAAGGTTTCTATTTCGGACTCCCGATATATGATTATACTAACTATCTTCTGTTAAAGATAATATATATTTGATGTAGAATATAAATAAAGAAAGAAAAACAATTAGAAACAAGAAACATCAACAAAAGTATATTTCAATATATATTAAAATAAAGTATTTTAAATTTTCAAAATTATAATAATATAATAAATTGAAAAAAAAATTATACAATTATATATAATCGAAATAAATTAGAATATTTAAAATGTATTCACTAAAAATTAAAACAATGAAATTCGACAGTCATTACAATAAAGGTTATTCACGAATATAAAAAATATGATAAATGGAAAGAAAAGGAAAACAGTTGAAGAACATTTAGAAAAATTACTGATCGAAATGATAAAGAATAAATAAATAAATAAGTAGTAGAATGTAAAAGAAAAAAATTATTATACGACGTAAAATAAATAAATGAAAGAGATAAAAACAAAAAAAATCCATTAGTAAAATATGATTTCGATTTAATTATAATAAAATTTACCCATTTCAATGTTGATAGCTAAAAAGGACAGAAAATACAGCATAGCGGATGTGGTGCTTGTTCCTAATGTGATCTTAACGATCATTAAACTAAAATTGTTATAATTTAAAAAAGCAATCTTTTCCTCATTGGTTTTGTATCTTTCTGGAATAAGATCGACTTTGACTTCCTTTAAAATTTCGGCCAATCCATTCCTATTCATTCTGCATATGCATATCTTCAATAGGGCCATAATACTGAATAAATTCTCTTCAAAGCAAGCAAGAACATATTTCATATCTGATATGTTGTCGGTAATCGAGATGACTCCCATTGTACAATGTGTGGCCAAGTAAACAGAGAAAAAAATGAAAATCGGCTCGTGAATCTTTTCTGGCCAAATTCCCGCGCAATTTAACGTACGTTTGTTCAAATCTATCACCTTGCTGGTACCCCGAAAGTCATGCTCCTAAAACGAAGATTTTCTTACTTCTCTTATTCCTTTTCTTTTTCTTTACATCCTTTATTTCTTTTTATTAATCTTTTTGTTTCCAGTATTTCTTTCTTTTAATCAATTATTTAAGTTAATTAAATCGTTTAACTTTCTCGAGAGTTATTGATCAATTGAATTTTTATTGCACTATATTTTTTGTTTCGTTTTAAATTAGTCAATTTCTACGAAACCGAAATTTTACTTTTGCAAATCTTTCCATCTATTATGCATTTTTTATTTTTTTCAATTATCTAATTATGTAATTATTTTGCTTCTTTGAGTTGTAATGATTAATTGAATTTTTCTTGCATATTGTTCATTAATTTCTTTTTTTTTTCATTACTATTTCATATAACAAAAGAGAGAATTAAGAAAATTGTAATATATCCTTTAGTATAAATTTTTAATGTAAGATTTTTATATCTTTCAATATAAATGAATGAAATGCAGAAACAAAATGTCATTTATTACGATTCGTCTTATACAAAATTTTCATAATTAATAAATTTATTTTTCTTTACTATAACATACGAATAGTAAAAAATTGTAAATATATTTTTCAGAATACGGATGGAAGAAAAAAACAACACGTCATTTGTTGATTCACTAAGCAAAAAACGATTCGTGCTTATTATAATTTACTTAAAATAGAAAACTATTTAATAAAATCAATTTGACAATAACAAAAACACATACGCGTATAGTGCGTCCACACGTAGTTTTCTGTAATCTTACTTGATCGGAAAAAGAGCAAGAAAACTGATAAGCAGAAAAGAAAGGGAGAAAAAAAATAAATTCAAAAGCACATATTCACCATGGCTAGCAAGGACGACATATATAATAAAAAAGCAATGTAAATTCTAAACATCGATCGAAGAAAAGTTTCTTTAAATGAATGCACCCTATGATTTATTTATTTCACAATAATCTCTGTAATAGAGCTTTATCAATATTTCCTAATTTTGTTCTCCTTATAGCTTTATGGTAGTCACATATAGACGTGAGTGGAGACACATTCACTCCCATACACGAACTGATTGATTTTAAAAATCGATTAATTGCATCTTAATGTATTTCAAACGAACATTTTCCACTCGGATTATTAAAACTTTTTACGGTACGATGGAAAAGTTTTTTCTATGAATTATTTGCTGTTCTTCTTGTTTATAATTTGATTAAAAGAAAATTATCCACGAAAATTATTAAACATCATGGCGAACGATTTTTATTCATTTTTCACAATTTCCTCGTTCTTTCCTTTTTTCTCTCTCAAAAAGTCACTTATTAATATATGATATAACACCTCCCTGAATACACTCGCATAACGTGACGAAGACATGAAAATATTAACAAAAAAAAATTTTGCAAGGCCAACGAATATGTGATCAACCATTCCTCTGGATTGATCCCTTATGTTGATCACTTGAGTATTATGAACTTAACCAATCGTTCCTTTTCGAATTCGTCGTAATTTTTCTTTATTTATTCTTCCGTTAATGAACGATTGTTATTGAATGTACAAGACAACATCGTATCAATCGAAATCGAGTCGATTAATGTTCGAAGGTAAGAGAATAAATTCGAGAATGAAAGGTCGTGTAGCTTTTGCATTGGTTGGCTGGAGGAGGATGTAAGTTGTGGAGAGTGGGGGTAAAATGCAGGAACGAATTAGTGTTCGACGGTTTCGTGTGTGGTGCGTGATGATTTATAATACCCTCGGATATTTTTTTCTTTTTAATTTTCGAAACTTTCGAAACTTTTTTTTGATTGTTCTTCGTTTCGTTTCGTTCTTCTTTTCTTTTCTCTTTTTTTTGGTTTCCTTGCATTGCAATTATCTTACCTACATTCTGTCTAACTTCGGTCTGTGTCTTTTATTTTCTTTTTTAATAGATGGAACGACCTTTTTTCGAAAGTTTACAGAACGAAGAGACATTTTAAACGTAAGAATTTAATGATCGTTCCAAGAGACGTATCCATTATAGGAAAACGTATGTGCGAGCATTAGTATAGCGTGTGCAATGATATGGTAAAGCAGTGTTGTTTACGGTTCACGCTAAGGAAAATTTTGCTTTTAGTTTAGACTATTTTGTATTTCATTTTCGCTTTGTTTTAAAATGTAGATCGCTATGAAAAATTTTGCGATCCACTTAAAGGATTCTGAATTTTCTTTTGTAATCCTGATCGCCTATTTATATTACGATATGTAGTGTGAACAGTTCAGACGATTTTAAGACTTCCATTTTTTTTGTATATAATAGTGTTTCGTTGAAAGTTTAATGAAAAATTAGACAATTTCGAAATGTTTTTATATAATACTGTACAATACCAATTTATGCTACGGTAATTATTATTAATTTAAACGATTTCGCAATGTTTTTTTTACTCTATTTAATATTTTTAATAATGTTGTTTGTCGTTTTATGTTACGGGATAAGTTTTGCGATCAATTTTTGACTTTTCTGAAATTTCTCTTCTCTATTTTCTCTTTTCTTTTTTAGTGTAACTCTTAGACTTTAAAAGGACGTATGTACTCTTCAAGATCTACGGAGAGGTTCACCAAAAGAGAGAGAAGGAGAGAGGTTAAATGTCTCTTAGCCATTATTTCGTGATGACTAGGATTAGTACCACATGTAAGAATGGTATAACGAATACAGGTTCTACACGGATACAGCATTTAACAAGGTATAATATTAAATAAATAATAAACGATGAATGTTCACTTTAAGCAATTGAGTATTCTGAAAGATTAATGAACATAGAAATTGAAGGGATCGTTACGATATCTTGGAATGGAGGCGCATAATATGAAATTGTAAGAACTGAAATTAGAACTCAAATTTAAATATATCCAATAATATTATAATTTCAATGTAAACTCAATTAATCGCATAAGTTATGCATTTTTCTTTTTTTATTTTTCAGTTCAATTCTCTTGATATGAATGATATCTCTTTTTTCTTTTTTTCCATATATGTATATAATATCTCGGATTGATAAGGTGAGATGATAAACGAAAATAAGTTTCTCTGTGAACAAAGTGATAAATCTTTATTTGTTAGTTAATGCTTAGCTCCTAATTACTCTTACCTGTGAACAAAGAAACGACAATTTATGTTTATTATTCACAATGTTAAATTTCATTTAATATATATTATAAATTTTCTTATAGCTCTCGTGTTACTTTTCTCTTCTACGTTATATTTCATACTGTCCGTTTCTCTTCCAAATATTAACGGCTCGGTTTTTAGGTCACAAAAGATATTGTAAATAATAAAGGACAATGGAAGGGCGGGCTATGAGACGCAAATCTATCTGAAGAAAGTATACTTTCTTTACATGTATATATATCATTAGTTAATGACAAAAAATTTATTTTATAAAATTTTAGTACAATATAATAATATTAAAAATATATTAGTTTTTAAATATTATACATATAAATTAAATTATAAAATATTATAATATAATCTATATAATATATAATATAATATATACATATATATTATACATATATATATATATATAAATATATATACATATATATATATTTAAGAATTAAATTATAATATTGAAAATGAAATATTTTTATATTTAAAGGTATATAAATTTGAAAAAAAAAAATATATATATATATTTCCATAGAATGTACTAAAGCATAATGATTTGGGAATAGTTTACATCCTCGTTATATTGAAGTTGTCCATGCGATTTTGTGTTCTATATGTGACTGTAACGATAATAAACTGAACATTCCTCGTTGTTTTCGATGTATCCTCCGTCATTAACAATTTCGATCTTGATAGTGACGATCAATGTTAACAAAATCGGATGAAAACGAATAAATATTATCAATAAAACCGACAAACTCGGCACTTAAGTTTCCAAAAGATTCTCTAGCATAAGATAAAGGTCGTCCATTATATCGTACAAATCGATATACGCCTATGAGATTTGTATCGAGCAATAAACGGCATATATTGCAAATTTAACTTAACTATTTCTCAATGGCCATACATCACCGATCGCGATGTATCTTTCGTGAAGTAGAAAAACGATCACGATCTCGAATAGTTTGATCTGAGAATAATCAAAAAAAAATAAGAAAAATAACAAAAAATGGAAAATAAAAAAGAAGGCAACAAATTGAAAGCATTGGCAATAAATGTTATCCTCTTGAGTCTTCAATTCTTCTTCGACTTGTTATATTAAAAAAAAGGAAACAGAAAAGAAAATGATCTTCAACCGATATCTCCATACATAATGTTAAAACTTATCTTATTTTACTTAATTTCATTTCTCCAGAAGAATTTCATGACGTTATCATTCACATTTTTATAATAATACAATTTAGTAATAATTAATATAATTTAAATAATATAATCATTTCTGTATTTCCTTCCTTCTCATTTTTCTCTTTTTGTTATCTGTGCTCTTTCCATTATTCTTTTTTTCGCTACGACGTTCAGTGCGTTTTTTATCGTAAGCACGTACGCACAGTCGAGATAACGAGATAGTAAGCAAGATAAAATAAAGTTTTTTTAATACTATGATTTAGATCAATAACAATGTGCTATTTCTTCTCAAATTAAATGTTTGAAATAAAGAAACGTAACATCGTTTATTTAATCAATTTTATTTCTTTGATAAGATAACCTTTCTCTTTTGCATTTTCCTATTTATCTATTTGAATTTAACACTTAAAGTTCTCTATTGTTTCTTTTTTACCTTTCCTCTTTAGTATTCTTTTGTTTTCGCTCTTTTTACATAAACGTTCGAAGTACGGATAAATATGCCATTGATGACTTCACGACCTAAAGACGTATGAGAACGTATGAATAAAGGATATTAATGATGATTCAGAAGATTATATAAATATATATACATATATTTTTGTTGAAAAAGGGACAGAAAAATGAAAAAAAGAAAAAAAATTTAATTTTTACTCACATCTGTGAATGTAGTCAATGACAAAACGAAAAATTTGCCTACGGTCAGTTGCATTTGTTTTGATGACCGCATCATACAAATTTGCATTAATTTTATCTCCTCTTGCGATATGTTGTACCATTTGCAGTGATAAATTGATTCACCAAAGGATGTGCTCTGTAAAATATGTTTTTAAACATTTATTAATCTGTAATAATAATTTTCAATTATTTGCGTCAGGAAGGGGTAGTGGGTAGAACTGGAAACCATGACAGTTCAATCAGAATTATAAAAAGAGAAAAAAAGGAGAAAAAAATTTGTCTCCAGATATGCTCTTGATTTCATGAATTCCAGAAGTTCCGAAATGTGATGTCAAATTTGTTACAAAACAATACATGCAATTTATAAATTATATGAATTTATTATGTATAATGTAACATAAATCTGTGCATATATATACATATATATACATACTGACTTTTAAATATAAAAGAATTGTTCTAAAAAAATAATATCAAAAGGATGTAGTTAGAAAATATTAATAAATAAATATAATAAATAATGTTTCAAAAAAAAAGAATATATGAATATATATGAAATTAAAATATAAGAAGTTATAGAGAAAAATAAATAGCTAAAAGAAAACCGAAAGAAATGTAAATGAATTATAGAAAATAAATAATTATTTTTTACGTGTATGTGTGTGTGTATTTCTTTATTTGAAAATGTGAAATGATATCAATGTATTAGCAGCATAAAATGACTTAATGGCATGCAAATGAGATAATTTACGTACTTCATTAATAAGACACTCTCCGATATAGCAATAAATCAATAGCGAGATTAAAACACGACATGCAATAAAGACAAAAGCGAATAACTTTTTCTCCTCTCCTAGCGTTATACTCTGGAAATTATAATAATTTAATGTAATATTTTCTAAAAAATATTTTTTAAAAATAAGCAATAATAAAATTTATATGTTAAATTTACAAGGAGCGAGTCATAACCAAGAAGAGTAAGATGAATGGTACTTCCTATTAATTGTTGGAAAATTAATACGTTGAACACACTTTCCAAAGAATCTGCTAACCTGAAACATTCTGCATAGTAAATGTATACATATATAAATATATATATATATATATATATATATATATATATGCATATATTTATTTTGTAAATTCCATTAATGCATTCCTTTATATATTTTATTCATTATTATTGGTATTATTATTATTATCATCATCATCAGCATCATTTTCTATAATATTATTATTATTGTTTTTGTTATTATTTATTATTATTACCGTACTAGACGTATGTGTCGCAAAATTAATTCTTTTATTCGACGTTTACGATTCTCCTGATTGTTCAAGACGTGCTTTACTTTGCAGGAAAGTGCAGAGAAAACACCACTGACGTGGAGTCCAATACTGATGAATAGACAATCAATTGCGACGTAACCGAAGATTAAACTTAGTACTATAATAAATTGATATAGACAAAGAAGAATGTAGATTGTCAGATTTGTCGGTTCGATCAGCGGATGGGTTTTGTATGGCAATACGTATCCGTAAGATGAATTTGCAATGACTGTAAGTAAGAAAACCATTATAAAAGAAAGATTTTATTTTATTAGAAACTTTTTTTTCCTTTATTTATTAAACTATAACCATAGAAATATTTTAATTTCTCAATTTTAACTAGTAAGAAATGATATCTGTAAAATCAATTTTAGATTTTTCTCGATATAATAGTATTATAATTTCTTTTAATATTATCTCTAATTGCTTTTAACAAAAAAAAATAATTTTAGTTATAATTTCTTTTTCCATCTTATGAATATTACTCTTAACGAAAAATATAAGGATATGCAATATTTTTCAATTAAAAATATTTTTAAACCGTACAAAAATTTTAATTTCTTCTTTTAATATTTGAAATAAAAGTAATATTAAAAAGTTATTTTGCGTGATTAAATTTTCTAAGGTTTCTATTTCGGACTCCCGATATATGATTATACTAACTATCTTCTGTTAAAGATAATATATATTTGATGTAGAATATAAATAAAGAAAGAAAAACAATTAGAAACAAGAAAAATCAACAAAAGTATATTTCAATATATATTAAAATAAAGTATTTTAAATTTTCAAAATTATAATAATATAATAAATTGAAAAAAAAATTATACAATTATATATAATCGAAATAAATTAGAATATTTAAAATATATTCACTAAAAATTAAAACAATGAAATTCGACAGTCGTTACAATAAAGATTATTCACGAATATAAAAAGATGATAAATAGAAAGAAAAGGAAAACAGTTGAAGAACATTTACAAAAATTACTGATCGAAATGATATAGAATAAATAAATAAATAAGTAGTCAAATGTAAAAGAAAAAAATTATTATACGACTTAAACTAAATAAATGAAAGAGAGAAAAACAAAAGAAATCCGTTAGTAAAATATGATTTCGATTTAATCATTATAAAATTTACCCCTTTCAATGTTGGTAGCAGTAGCGGACAGATAATACATAATAGAGGCTGTGGTGCCTGATCCTAAAGTGATCCTAACGATCATTAAACTAAAATTGTTATAATTTAAAAAAGCAATCTTTTCCTCATCGGTTTTGTATCTTTCTGGAATAAGATCGACTTTGACTTCCTTTAAAATTTCGGCCAACCCATTCCTATTCATTCTGCATATGCATATCTTCAATAGCGTCATAATATTGAACAAGTTCTCTTCAAAGCAAGCAAGAACATATTCCATATCCGATATGTTATCGATAATCAAGATGAATCCCATCGTACAATGTAAAACCAAGTAAAGAGAGAAAAAAATGAAAACCGGGTCGTGAATTCTTTCTGGCCAAATTCCCGCGCAATATAACGCACGTTTGATCAAATTTATCACCTTGCTGGTTCCCCGAAAGTCAAGTTCCTAAAACGAAGATTTTCTTCTCTTATTCTTTTTCCTTTTCTTTATATCCTTTATTTTTTTTGATTCATTTCTTGGTGTCTAGTTTTTCTTTTTTTTAATCAATTAATTATGTTAATTAAATCGTTTAGCTTACTCGAGAGTTATTGATTAATTGAATTTTTATTGCATTATTTTTTTTGTTTCCTTTTGTTCTTTTTAAATTAGTTAATTACGACGAAATCGAAATATTATTTTTGCACATCTTCCCATTTATAATGCATTTTTTATTTTTTTTTCAATTATCTAATTAAGTAACTATTTTGCTTCCTAGAAGTATAATGATTAATTAAATTTTCTTGCATATTTTTCATTTACTTCTTTTTTCTTTCATTACTATTTCGTATAACAAAATAAAAATTATGAAAATTTTAATATATCCTTCAATATAAATTTTCAATATAAAATATTTATATCTATTACTATAAAGGGAAGAAAAATAGAAAAAAATGTCATGCATTAGGATTCGCCTTATAAAAAATTTGCATAATTAATAAATTTATTTTTCTTTACTATAACATATGAATAGTAAAAAATTGTAAATATATTTTTCAAAATACGGATGGAAGAAAAAAACAACACGTCATTTCTTGATTCAATAAGCAAAAGACGATTCGTGGGTTTTTAAAATTTACTGAAAAACGAAAATTATTTTTTAAAATCAATTTAACAAAAACACACATGCGTATACACGACTACATGCAGTTTTCTGTAATCTTAAAAAGAACAAGAGAAATGATAAGCAGATAAGAAAGGATAAAAAAAAATGTAAACTTTAGAACACATATTCACCATTGCTAGCAAGAATGACACATAAGGGAAAGAAAACTATGTAACTTCTAAACACCGACCTAGAAAACTTTCTTTAAATGAGTGCACCCTATGATTTATTTATTTAGCATTTATCTCTGTAATAGAGCTTTATCAATATTTCCTAATTTTGTTCTCCTTATAGCTTTATGGTAGTCACATATAGACGTGCGTGGAGATACATTCCCTCCCATACGCAAACTGGTTGATTTTTAAAATTGAATAATGTACCTCTTAATGTACATTCTTAATGTACATTAAGCATCTTAATGTACTTCAAACGAACATTTTCCACTCGGATCATTAAAATTTTTTACGGTACGATAGAAAAGTTTCTTCTATGAATTATTCACTGTTCTTCTTGCATATAATTTGATAAGAAGAAAAAAAAAATTATCCACGAAACCACTAAACGTCGTGGTAAACGATTTTTATTCGTATTTCACAATTTCCTAGTTCTTTTCTTTTTTTTCTCTCTCAAAAAATCACTTGTTAACATTTGATTTAACACCTCCCTCGAGACACACGTATAACGTAACAAAGATATGAAAATATTAACAAAAAAGAAATTCTTGTTAGGACAACGAATGAGTGATCACCCATTCCTCTGGATACATCCCCGATGTGGAACACGTGAGTATCGTGAATTTAACAAATCTTTTCTTTTAAATTAGTCGTAATTTTTCTTTAATTATTCTTTCGTTAATGAATGATTGTTATTTGATGTACGATACAACAACGTATCAACCGAATTCCAGTCGACTAATGTTCGAAGGTTAGAGAACAAATTCTAGAATGAAAGGTCGTGTAGGTTTTGCAGTAGTTAGATGGAGGGGGATGTAAGTTATGGAAAGTGGGGGTAAAATGCAGGAACGAATTAGTGTTCGACAGTTTCGTGGGTGGTGGTTGATGGTTTATAATAACCTAGAATTTTTTTTTCTTTTTAAGTTTCGAAACTTTCGAAACTTTTTTTTGATTGTTCGTCGTTTCGTTTCGTTCTTTTTGTCTTTTCCTTTTTCTTTTGTTTCCTTGCATTGCAATTATCTTACCTACATTCTGTCTAACTTCGGTCTGTGTCTTTTATTTTCTTTTTTAATAGATGGAACGACCTTTTTTCGAAAGTTTACAGAACGAAGAGACATATTTTAAACGTAAGAATTTAATGATCGTTCCAAGAGACGTATGCATTATAGGAAAACGTATGTGCGAGCATTAGTATAGCGTGTGCAATGATATGGTAAAGCAGTGTAGTTGATGGTTCACGGTAAGGAAAGTTTTGTGTTTAGTTTAGACTATTTCATATTTTCATTTTCGTTTTGTTTTGAAATGTAGATCGCTATTTTTTAATAATATTATTTGTCGTTTTATGTTACGGGATAAGTTTTGCGATCAGTTTTTACATTTCTGAAATTTCTCTTCTCTTTTTTCTCTTTTCTTTTTTATAGTACCTCGTAGACTCTTATATGACGTACGTACTCTTCGAAATCTACGGATAGCGAGAGCGAGAGAGAGGGAAAGTGAGAGAGAGAGAGAGAGAGAGAGAGAGAGAGAGAGAGAGAGAGAGGGAGAGAGTATAAAAATGTGTCTCAGTCATTATTTCGTGAATCAGCCCATGTGATCTGGACCAATAATCTTATTAGACAAATGTTTGCGTATAGTAACACATTTTCTAGGACTAGGATTAGTAACTCATGTAAGACAGGAATAATGGATACAGGTTCAACACGGACACAGCTTTTAAGAAGGTATAATATTTAATAAATGATAGACAATGAATGTTCAATTTAAGCATTTGAGTTTTCTGGAAGGTCTATGAACAAAGAAATCGAACGTAACTTTTTCTCAATGGCCATACACCATCGATCGCGATTTATCTTTCGTGAAGTAGATAAACGCCCACGATCTCGAATGGTTTGAACTGAAAATAATTAAACAAGAAAAAAAGACAACAAATTATGTAAAATAAAAGAGAATGCATCAAATTAGAAGGAATAGTGATATATGTTATCCTCCTGAGCCATCAATACTTCTTCGACTTGTTACATTAAAAAAAAGGAAACAGAAAAGAAAATGACCTTCGACGGATATCTTCATAGATAATGTTAAAATTTATTTTATTTTTTTTCTTCGGAAGGATTTCACGAGCTTGTCATTCACATTTTTGTAATAATATAATTTAGTAATAATTAATATAATTTAAATAATAAAGTCAGTGTTCTTTTGATTTTTCTTTTTTTCGATACGATGTTCAGTTCATTTTTTATCCCAAGTCAAGATAACGAGATTGTAAACAAGGAAGTATAAAATATTTTTAATATTACAATTTAGATCAATAAAAGAGAGCTTTTTCTTCTTAAATTAAATGTTTAAAATAAAGAAACGTAACATCGATTATTTAATCAATTTTATTCTTTTGATAAGATGCCCTTACTTTTTTTAATTTTTTTTTTCAACTTAAATGTAGCACTTAAAGTTCTCTTTTGTTTTTTCTTACCTTTTCTCTGTAGTAATTTTTTGTTCTCGTTCTTTTTACATAAACGTTCGAAGTACGGATAAATACGCCATTGATGTCTTGACAACCTAGAAACGTACGAGAACGTATGAAAAAGGATATTAATGATGATTTAGAAGATTATATATTTATATATTTATGTTGAGAAAAGAACAGAAAAAATGAAAATAGAAAAAAAATTTAATTTTTACTCACATCTGTGAATGTAGTCAACGACAACGCGAAGAATTTGCCGACTGTCAGTTCCATTTGTTTTGACGATCGCAACATACAAATGTGCATTAATTTAATCTCCTCTTTCGATATGTTATACCATTTGCAGTGATAAAATGATTCACCAAAGGACGTACTCTGTAAAATATGTTTTTATACGTTTATTAATTTGTTATAACAATTTTCAATTATTTGCGTGTGGGAAGGTGTAGTGGGTAGAAGTGGAAACCATGACAGTTCAATCAGAATTATAAAAAGAGAAAAAAAGGAGAAAAAAATTTGTCTCCAGATATGCTCTTGATTTCATGAATTCCAGAAGTTCCGAAATGTGATGTTAAATTTGTTACAAAACAATACATACAATTTATAAATTATATGAATTTATTATGTATAATGTAATATAAATCTGTGCATATATATACATATATATACCCACTGACTTTTAAATATAAAAAAATTGTTCTAAAAAATAATATCAAAAGGATGTAGTTAGAAAATATTAATAAATAAATATAATAAATAATGTGTTACAAAAAAAAAGAATATATGAATATATATGAAATTAAAATATAAAGAATAATAGAGAATAATAAATAATTATAAACAAATAGAAAGAAATGTAAATGAATTATAAAAAGTAAATAATTAATATTTATGTGTATGTGTTTGTGTGCTTCTTTATTTGAAAATTTGAAATGATATCATTGTATTAGTAGTATAAAATGACTTAATTCCGTGCAAATGAGATAATTTACGTACTTCATTAATAAGACACTCTCCGATGTAGCTATAAAGTAATAGCGTGCTTAAAATACGACATGCAATTATGATAAAAGCGATTAACTTTCTTTGCTCTCCTGCCGCTATACACTGGAAATAATAATAATTTAATCTAATATTTTCTAAAAAATATTTTCAAGAAATAAGCAACAATAAAATGTAGATGTTGAATTTACAACGAGCGCGTCGTAACCAAGAAGACATAGATGAAGGGTACTTCCCATTAATTGTTGTAAAATTAGTAGGTTGAATTCACTTTCCAAAGAATCAGCTAACCTGAAACATTATACATAGTATATGTATACATATATAAATATATATATATATATTTATATATTTATATATATGCATATATTTATTTTGTAAATTGCATTAATGTACTCTCCTAATTATTTTATTCATTATTATTGGTATTATTATTATTATCATCATCATCCGCCACATTATTAATAATATTATTATTATTGTTTTTGTTGCCGTTGTTACTTTTTCTTATTATTACCGTAATAGACGTATGTGTCCCAAAATTATTTTTTTTATTCGGCGTATACGATCTTCCGGATTGTTCAAGACGTGCTTTACTTTGCAGGAAAGTGCAGAGAAAACACCACTGACGTGGAGTACCAAACTGATGAATAGACAATCAGTTCCGACATAACCGAAGATTATAATTAGTATTATCAAAAATTGATATAGACAAAGAAAAACGTAGATTGTCAGATTTGTCGGTTCGATCAGCGGAGGAGTTTTGAACGGAAATACGCATCCATAGGATGAATTTGGAACGACTGTAAGTAAGAAAACCATTATAAAAGAAAGATCTTATTTTATTAGAAACTTTTTTTTTCTTTCTTTATTAAACTATAACCATAGAAATATTTTAATTTCTCAATTTTAACTAGTAAGAAATGATATCTGTAAAATCAATTTTAGATTTTTCTCGATATAATAGTATTATAATTTCTTTTAATATTATCTCTAATTGCTTTTAACAAAAAAAAATAATTTTAGTTATAATTTCTTTTTCCATCTTATGAATATTACTCTTAACGAAAAATATAAGGATATTGAATATTTTTCTATTAAAAATATTTTTAAAACGTACAATAATATTAAATATTTTTTTTTAAATATTTGAAATAATAATAATATTAAATATTTATTTTAAGTGATTAGAATTTCTATGGTTTCTATTTCGGACACCCGATAAATAATTATACTAACTACCTTATGTTATAGATAACATATATTTCATGTATAAGATATAAAAAAAAGGAAAACAATTAGAAACAAGAAAAGTCAACATAAAAATTTATTTCAACATATATTAAAATAAAATATTTAAAATTTTCAAAATTATAATAATATAATAAATTGAAATAAAAAATTATACAATTATATATAATCGAAATAAATTAGAATATTAAATATATATTCACTAAAAATTAAAACAATAAAATTCGACAGTCGTTATAATAAAAATTATTCACGAATATAAAAAAGAAGATGATAAATAAAAAGAAAGGGAAGATAGTTAAAGAACATTTACAAAAATTACTGATCCAAATGATAGAAAATAAATAAATAAATATGTAGTCGAATGTAAAAGAAAGAATTTATTATACGACGTAAAATAAATAAATGAAAAAGAGGAAAATCAAAAAAATCCATTGATTAAAAATGATTTCGATTTTATTATAAAAAAATTTACCCATTTCGATGTTGGATGCTACGACGGACAGAAAATACACAGTACTGGATATGGTGCTTGTTGCTAAACTGAACTTAATGAGCTTTAGACTAAAATTGTTATAATTTAAAAAAGCAATCTTTTCCTCATCGGTTTTGTATTTTTCTGGAGTAAGATCGATTTTGATCTCCTGTAAAAATTCGGCCAACGGATTGCTTTTTATTCTGCATATGCATATCTTCAATAGCGTCATAAAATTGTACAAGTTCGTTTCTAAGCAAGCAATAACATATTCCACATCCGATATGTTCTCAATAATCGAGATGACTCCCATTATACAATATAGGGTCAAGTAAACAACGAAAAAAATGAAAACAGGCTCGTTAACCCTTTCTGGCCAAATTCCCGCGCAAATTAACGCACGTTTGTTCAAATCTATTACCTTCTATTTTATTTAATTTTTTTTGCTCTAGAAGAATTTCACGACATTGTCATTCACAATTTTATATTAACATAATTTAGTAATAATTAATATAATTTAAATAATAAAATTATTTTTGTATTTTCTTCCTTTTCATTTTTTCTCTTTTTGTTATCTGTGCTCTTTCCATTATTTTTCTTTTCGCTACGACGTTCAGTTCGTTTTTTATAGCAAGAACGGACGCACAGTCGAGATAACGAGATTGTAAACAAGATAAAATAAAGTGTTTTGAATACTATGATTTAGATCAATAACAATGTGCTATTTCTTCTTAAATTAAATGTTTGAAATAAGGAAACATAACATCGTTTATTTAATCAATTTTATTTCTATGATAAGATAACCTTTCTTTTTCGCATTTTCCTTTTCTTCAATTTAAATGTAACACTTAAAGTTCTCTATTGTTTTTTTTTTACCTTTCCACTGTAGTATTTTTTTGTTTTCGTTATTTTTACATAAACGTTCGAAGTACGGATAAATACGCCATTGATGTCTTCACCACCTAAAAATGTATGAGAACATATAAATAAAGGATATTAATTATGAAGATTCAGAAGATTATATATATATATATATATATACATATATTTATGGTCAAAATAGCATAGAAGAAACGAAGAAAAGAAAAAAAATTTAATTTTTACTCACTTCTGTGAATGTAGTCAACGACAACGCGAAGAATTTGCCGACGGTCAGTTGCATTTGTTTTGACGATCGCAACATACAAATGTGCATTAATTTAATCTCCTCTTGCGAAATGTTGTACCATTTGCAGTGATAAAATGATTCACCAAAGGACGTACTCTGTAAAATATATTTTTATACGTTTATTAATTTGTAATAACAATTTTCAATTATTTGCATGTGGGAAGGTGTAGTGGGTAGAAGTGGAAACCATGACAGTTCAATCAGAATTATAAAAAGAGAAAAAAAGGAGAAAAAAATTTGTCTCCAGATATGCTCTTGATTTCATGAATTCCAGAAGTTCCGAAATGTGATGTTAAATTTGTTACAAAACAATACATACAATTTATAAATTATATGAATTTATTATGTATAATGTAATATAAATCTGTGCATATATATACATATATATACCCACTGACTTTTAAATATAAAAAAATTGTTCTAAAAAATAATATCAAAAGGATGTAGTTAGAAAATATTAATAAATAAATATAATAAATAATGTGTTACAAAAAAAAAGAATATATGAATATATATGAAATTAAAATATAAAGAATAATAGAGAAAAATAAATAATTATAAACAAATAGAAAGAAATGTAAATGAATTATAAAAAGTAAATAATTAATATTTATGTGTATGTGTTTGTGTGCTTCTTTATTTGAAAATTTGAAATGATATCATTGTATTAGTAGTATAAGATGACTTAATTGCATGCAATTGAGAAAATTTATGTACTTCATTAATAAGACACTCTCCGATATAGCAATAAGCCAATAGCGTGCTTAAAACACGACATGCAATTATGACCAAAGCGATTAACTTTCTTTGCTCTCCTGCCGCTAAACACTAGAAATAATAATAATTTAATCTAATATTTTATAAAAAATATTTTCTGCAAATAAGCAATAACGAAATGTATATGTTAAACTTACAACGAGCGTGTCGTAACCAAGAAGACAAAGATGAAGGGTACTTCCCATTAATTGTTGTAAAATTAGTAGGTTGAATTCACTTTCCAAAGAATCAGCTAACCTGAAACATTCTACATAGTACATGTATTCTTATATAAATATATATTATATATATATATTTATATATTTATATATATGCATATATTTATTTTGTAAATTGCATTAATGTATTCATTTATTTATTTTATTCATTATTATTGTTATTATTATTATTATCATCATCATCATCATCAGCATCATTCTTGGTAATATTATTATTATTGTTTTTGTTGTTTTTGTTATTATTTATTATTATTACCGTAATAGACGTGTGTGTCTCAAAATTAATATTTTTATCTGACGTTCACGATTCTCCGGATTCTCGAATACGTGTTTTACTTTGCAGGAAAGTGCAGAGATAACACCGCTGACGTGGAGTACCAAACTGATTAATAGACAATCGGTTCCGACGTAACCGAAGATTACAATTAGTACTTTTATAAATTGATATAGACAAAGAAAAACGTAGGTTATCAAATTTGTCGGTTCGATCGGCAGACGAGTTTTGTATGGCAATGTGTATCCGTAAGATGAATTTGCAACGACTGTAAGTAAGAAAACCATTATAGAAGAAAGATTTTTTTCTATTAGAGACTTCTTTTTTTCTTTCTTTATTAAACTAGAACTATAGAAAAAATTTAATTTCTCAACTTTAACTAATAAGAAATGAAGTCTGTAAAATCAATTTTACATTTTTCTCGATATAATAATATTATTATGTCTTATAATATTATTTGTAATTGCTTTTAACAAAAAAAAAAAATAATTTTATTTATAATTCCTTTCCATCTTATGAACATTAGTCTTAACGAAAAATATAAGGATATTCAATATTTTACTATTTAAAATAATCGAAATAAAAGTAATATTAAAAATTTATTTTATGTGATTAAAATTTCTAACGTTTCTATTTCGGACACCCGATATATTAGAATACTAACTATCTTCTGTTAAAGAAACTATATATTTAATGTAAAAGATATAAAAAAAAAAAGAAAAACAATTAGAAACAAGAAAAGTCAACATAAAAATTTATTTCAACATATATTAAAATAAAATATTTAAAATTTTCAAAATTATAATAATATAATAAATTGAAATAAAAAATTATACAATTATATATAATCGAAATAAATTAGAATATTAAATATATATTCACTAAAAATTAAAACAATAAAATTCGACAGTCGTTATAATAAAAATTATTCACGAATATAAAAAAGAAGATGATAAATAAAAAGAAACGGAAGATAGTTAAAGAACATTTACAAAAATTACTGATCCAAATGATAGAAAATAAATAAATAAATATGTAGTCGAATGTAAAAGAAAGAATTTATTATACGACGTAAAATAAATAAATGAAAAAGAGGAAAACCAAAAAAATCCATTGATTAAAAATGATTTCGATTTTATTATAAAAAAATTTACCCATTTCAATGTTGGTAGCCAATACGGACAGATAATACAGCAAAGCAGCTGTGGTGCTTGTTCCTAAACTGAACTTAATGAGCTTTAGACTAAAATTGTTATAATTTAAAAAAGCAATCTTTTCCTCATCGGTTTTGTATTTTTCAGGAATAAGATCGACTTTGATCTCCTTTAAAATTTCGGCCAAGGAATTGCTTTTCATTCTGCATATGCATATCTTCAATAGCGTCATAAAATTGTACAAGTTCTCTTCTAAGCAAGCAATAACATATTCCATATCCGATATGCTATTGATAATCGAGATTGCTCCCATCGTACATTGTATAACCAAGTAAACAGAGAAAAAAATGAAAAGCGGCTCGTGAATCCTTTCTGGCCAAATTCCCGCGCAATTTAACGTACGTTTGTTCAAATCTATTAACTTCCTGGTAACACGAAAGTCAAGCTCCTAAAACGAAGATTTTCTTCTCTTATTCTTTTTCTCTTTCATTACATCCTTTATTTCTTTTTATTTATTTTTTTGTTTCTAATGTTTCTTTCTTTAAATCAATTAATTAATATAATTAAATCGTTTAGCTTACTCGTCTTTTTAAATTAGTGAATTACTACGTAATCGAAATATTATTTTTGCATATCTTTTTTTTGCATATCATTTAAATGCATTTTTTATTTTTTTTGTAATTATCTAAATAACTAACTATTTTGCTTCCATGAATTATAATGATTAATTAAATTTTCTTGTATATTTTTCATTTACATCTTTTTTCTTTCATTACTATTTCGTATAACAAAATAAAAATTATGGAAATTTTAATACATCCTTCAATATAAATTTTCAATATAAAATATTTATATCTTTTAATATAAATGAAAGAAATACAGAAAAAAAATGTCATGCATTAGGATTCACCTTATAAAAAATTCTCATAATTCATTAATTTATTTTTCTTTACTATAACATATGAATAGTAAAAAATTGTAAAAATATTATTCAAAATACGGATAGAAGAAAAAAACAACACGTCATTTGTTGATTCGCTTATTAAGAAACCATTCGTGATAATTTATAATTTACTTAAAAAAGAAATTTACTTTTTGAAAAGAATTTGTCAAAATCAAAAACACACGTGCTTATACACGGCCTCATGTAGTTTTCTGTAATCTTACTTGATCGAAAAAAGAACAAGAAAACTGATAAGCAAAAAAGAATGGATAAAAAACAATATAAATTTTAGAACACATATTTACCATTGCTAGCAAGGACGACATATAAAGGAAAAAAAAACTAAGTAAGTACTAAACACCGATCGAGAAATCTTTCTTTAAATGATTGTACCCTATGATTTATTTACTTAACAATTATCTCTATAATAGAGCTTCATAAATATTTCCTAATTTTTTTCTCTTTAAAGCTCTATGGTACCCACACACACACACACACACACACACACCTGCCCGCACATACATTCACAATCCCACACATACACTGATTAATTTAAAAAATTAATTAATCGAATTTTTCGTTGTTCTTCTTTGTATAATTAAATAAAAAGAAAAAAATAATTATCCACGAAAATCACTAAACGTCGTGTTGAACGATTTTTATTCGTATTTCACAATTTCCTCGTTCTTTTCTTTTTTCTCTCTCTCAAAAAATCACTTGTTAACATTTGATCTAACACCTCCCTCGAGACACAAGCATAACGTAACAAAGATATGAAAATATTAACAAAAAAAAATTCTTGTTAGGACAACGAATGAGTGATCACCCGTTCCTCTGGATACATCCCCGATGTGGAACACGTGAGTATCGTGAAATTAACAAATCCTTTCTTTCGAATTCTTCGTAATTTTTCTTTATTTATTCTTCCGTTAATGAACGATTGTTATCTGATGTACGAGACAACAACGTATCAATCGAATTCCAGTCGACTAATGTTCGAAGGTTAGAGAATAAATTCTAGAATGAAAGGTCGTGTAGGTTTTGCAGTAGTTAGATGGAGGGGGATGTAAGTTGTGAAAAGTGAGGGTAAAATGCAGGAACGAATTAGTGTTCGACAGTTTCGTGGGTGGTGGGTGATGGTTTATAATGACCTAGGATTTTTTTTTCTTTTTAATTTTCGAAACTTTCGAAACTTTTTTTTGATTGCACGTCGTTTCATTTCGTTCTTCTTTTCTTTTCCATTTTTTTTGTTTCCTTGCATTGCAATTATCTTACCTACATTGTGTCTAACTTCGGTCTGTATCTTTTTTTTTTCTTTTTTAATAGATGGAACGTTCTCTTTCGAACGATTAACGAAAGAAGAGACGTGTTTTAAAAGTAAGAATTTTATGATCGTTCGAAGAGGCATATGCATTATAGGGAAAAGTATGTGGAAGTATTAGTACAGCGTGTGCAATGATATGGTAAGGCAGTGTAGTTGATGGTTCACGCCAAGGAAAGTTTTGTGTTTAGTTTAGACTATTTTGTATTTTCATTTTCGTTTTGTTTTAAAATGTAGATCGCTATGATAAATTTTACGATCCATTTAGAGGATTATAAATTTTTTTTTATAATTGTGAACGCCAATTTATATTACGATATGTAGTGTGAACAGTTCAGTCGATTTTAAGACATTTCCATTTTTTTTTTTTTTTGTTATATAATAGTGATTCGTCGAAAGTTTAATGAAAAATTACACAATTTTGAAATGTTTCTATATAATACTGGACAATATCAATTTATGCTACGATAAGTATTGTTATTAATTTAAACGATTTCGCAATTTTTATTTTATTTTATTTTATTTTTTTAATAATGTTAGCTCCCGTGTTATTTTACGGGATATGTTTTGCGATCAGTTTTGACATTTCTGAAATTTCCCTTCTCTTTTTCCTCTTTTCTTTTTTATAGTACCTCGTAGACTCTTAAATGACGTACGTACTCTTCAAAATCTACGGATAGCGAGAGCAAGAGAGAGAGAAAGAGAGAGAGAGAGAGAGAGGAAAAATGTGTCTCAGACATTATTTCATAAATCAGTCCACGTGATTTGGACCCATCAGACAAATGTTTGCATATAGTAACGCATTTACTATGACTAGGATTAGTAACATATGTAAGAATGTATAATAAATACATGTTTTATATGGATACAGCTTCTAACAAGGTATAATAATTAATAAATGATAGACAATGAATGTTCAATTTAAGCATTTGAGTTTTCTGGAAGGTCTATGAACAAAGAAATCGAACGTAACTTTTTCTCAATGGCCATACACCATCGATCGCGATTTATCTTTCGTGAAGTAGATAAACGCCCACGATCTCGAATGGTTTGATCTGAAAATAATTAAACAAGAAAACAATACAACAAAAAATGTAAAATAATAAAGAAAGCAACAAATTAGAAGGAATAGTGATATATGTTATCCTCCTGAGCCATCAATTCTTCTTCGACTTGTTACATTAAAAAAAAGGAAACAGAAAAGAAAATGACCTTCGACCGATATCTCCATACATAATGTTAAAATTTCCCTTATTTTATTTAATTTTTTTTGCTCTAGAAGAATTTCACGACATTGTCAATCACAATTTTATATTAACACAACTTAGTAATAATTAATATAATTTAAATAATAAAATTATTTTTGTATTTCTTTCCTTTTTTTTTTCTCTCTTCTTGTTATCTGTGCTCTTTCCATTATTCTTTTTTTCGCTACGACGTTCAGTTCGTTTTTTATAGCAAGAACGGACGCACAGTCGACATAACGAGATTGTAAACAAGGTATAATAAAGTATTTTTAATATTATGATTTAGATCAATAACAATGTGCTATTTCTTCTCAAATTAAATGTTTGAAATAAGGAAACATAACATCGTTTATTTAATCAATTTTATTTCTTTGATAAGATAACCTTTCTTTTTCGCATTTTCCTTTTCTTCAATTTAAATGTAACACTTAAAGTTCTCTATTGTTTTTTTTTTTTTACCTTTCCACTGTAGTATTTTTTTGTTTTCGTTATTTTTACATAAACGTTCGAAGTACTGATAAATACGCCATTGATGACTTCACAACCTAAAAACGTATGAGAATGTATGAACGTATGATGTTAGCGATGATACGAAAGATTATATAAATATATATACATATATTTATGTTGAAAAAAGGACAGAAGAAACGAAGAAAAGAAAAAAAATTTAATTTTTACTCACATCTGTGAATGTAGTCAACGACAACGCAAAGAATTTGCCTACTGTCAGTTCCATTTGTTTTGACGATCGTACCATACAAATGTGTATTAATTTAATCTCCTCTTGCGATATGTTGTACCATTTGCAGTGATAAAATGATTCACCAAAGGACGTACTCTGTAAAATATATTTTTATACGTTTATTAATATGTAATAACAATTTTCAATTATTTGCGTCTGGGAAGGTGTAGTGGGTAGAAGTGAAAACCATGACAGGTCAATCAGAATTATAAAAAGAGAAAAAAAAGAGAAAAAAATTTATTTCGAGATATCCTCCTGAAGTCATGAATTCCACAAGTTCTCAAATGTGATGTCAAATTTTTTGTGACACAATATATATAATTTATAAATTATATGAATTTAATACGTATAATATAATATAAATTTGTGCAAATATATACATATATATATATATATATATATATATATATATATATATACATTGATTTTTAAATATCAAAAATTGTTCTAAAAAAGTAATATCAAATGAATGTAATTAGAAGGTAATAATAAATAAATATAATAAATAATGTGTCAAAAAAAGAAGAATATATGAATATTTATGAAATTAAAATATAAAAAATAATAGAAAAAAATAAATAGCTATAAACAAATAGAAATTAATGTAAATGAATTATAAAAAATAAATAATTAATATTTATGTGTATGTGTTTGTGTGTTTTATTCGAAAATGTGAAATGATATCATTGTATTATTAGCATATAATGACAAAATTGCGTGCGAATGAGATAATTTACGTACTTCATTAATAAGACACTCTCCGATATAGCAATAAGCCATTAGCGTGCTTAAAACACAACCTGCGATTATGACAAAAGCGATTAACTTTGTTTCCTCTCCAGCTGATATACACTGTAAATAATTATAATTTAATCTAATATTTTCTAAAAAATATTTTCTAAAAATAAGCAATAATAAAATGTAGACGTTAAATTTACAACGAGCGCGTCGTAACCAAGAAGACAAAGATGAAGGGTACTTCCCAATAATTGTTGTAATATCAGTATGTTGAAATAACTTTCCAAAGAATCAGCTAATCTGAAACATTCTACATAGTATATGTATACATATATAAATATATATTATATATGTATATATATATATATATATATATATATATATGTATATTTATATATTTATATATATATATGTATATATTCATTTTATAAATTTCTTTAATGCATTCTTTTATTTATTTTATTCATTATTATTGTTCTTATTATTATTATCATCATCATCAGCATCATTCTTGGTAATATTATTATTACTGTTTTTGTTGTGGTTGTTGTTATTTATTATTATTACCGTACTAGACGTATGTGTCGCAAAATTAATTTCTTTATTCGACGTTTACGATTCTCCGGATTCTCCAAAACGTGTTTTACTTTGCAGGAAAGTGCAGAAAAAAGACCGCTGACGTGGAGTACCAAACTGATGAATAGACAATCAGTTCCGACGTATCCGAAGATTATAATTAGTACTATTAAAAATTGATACAGACAAAGACAGATGTAGATTGTCAGATTAGTCGGTTCAATCAGCGGACGACTTTTGTATGGCAATATGTATCCATAAGACGAATTTGCCACGACTGTAAGTAACAAAACGATTATAAGAAAAAGATTTTATTTTTATTTTATTATACTCTTTTTTTTTTATTAAACAATAAGTATTGAAAAAATTTAATCTCTTAATTATAACTAATAAGAGATGATAACTATGAAATTAATTTTTGATTTTTCTCGATATAATAAGATTATAACTTTCTATAATATTATTTGTAATTGCTTTTAACGGAAAAATAGTTTTGTTTACAATTTCTTTTTCTATATATTTTATATACATTATTCTTCATGAAAAATATATGGATATTCAATGTTTTCATATAAAAGATATTTTAAGATCTATTGCATATATGTAAATGAGTTATTATTAATAAAACATATAATATTATTAAATATTTCTTTTTTTTGTAATATTTGAAATAAATCTAATATTTAAAATTTATTTTGCATGATTAAAATTTCTATGACTTTTATTCCGGATACACGTTACATATCTTTATTAACTATATTATATTATAAATAATATATATTTAAATGGAATATATATATATATATATATATATATATATATATAAAAACAATACAAAAAGAAAATGATGAATAAAAATAAAATAAGAAAAAGTAAAGGAAAATAGTTGAAAAATATATTAATGATCGAAATGATAAAGAATAAATAAGTAAATAAATAAATAAAAAATTAAGCATAAAAGAAAAATTGAATAATACACGTTAAATAAATAAAAAAGGAAATAATAAGAACAACAAAAAAGTAATCCAATATTTCAATAAGATTTCGAATTAATTGTAAAAAAATTTACCCATTTCAACGTTGGGAGCTAAAAGGGATAGATAATACAACGTAGCGGCTATTACGCATGATACTATAGTGACCTTGACCAACTTTACACTAAAATTGTTATAATTTAAAAAGGCAATCTTTTCCTCATCGGTTTTGTATCTTTCTGGAATAAGATCGACTTTGATCTCCTTTAAAAATTTGGCCAACGAATTGCTTTTCATTCTGCATATGCATATCTTCATTAGCGTCATAAAATTGAAAATGTTCTCTTCTATGCAACCGATAATATATTCCATGTCCGACATGTTATCGGTAATCGAGACGACTCCCATTGTACAATGTACGGCCAAGTAAATAGAGAAAAAAATGAAAACTGGCTCGTGAATCCTTTCTGGCCAAATTCCCGCGCAATTTAACGTACGTCTGTTCAAATCTATTACCTTCCTGGTACCGCGAAAGTCAACCTCCTAAAACGAAGATTTTCTTATTTTTCTTATTCTGTGTTTTTTTTTTACATCCTTTACTTCTCTTTTATTTCTTTTTATTTATGTTTTCGTTTCTTGTGTTTTCTCTTTTTTTTTTTTCTTTCTTTTGATCAATCAATTAAGTTAATTAAATCGTTTAGCTTACTCGAGAGTTATTGATTAATTGAATTTTTATTGCATTATTTTTTTTGTTTCCTTTTGTTCTTTTTAAATTAGTCAATTACTACGAAATCGAAATATTATTTTTGCACATCTTCCCATTTATAATGCATTTTTTAGTTTTTTTCAATTATCTAATTAACTAACTATTTTGCTTCCATGAAGTATAATGATTAATTAAATTTTCTTGCATATTTTTCATTTACTTCTTATTTCTTTCATTACTATTTCGTATAACAAAATAAAAATTATGAAAATTTTAATATATCCTTCAATATAAATTTTCGATATAAAATATTTATATCTTTTAATATAAATGAAAAAAAATACAGAAAAAAATGTCATGCATTAGGATTCGCCTTATAAAAAATGTTCATAATTAATAAATTTATTTTTCTTTACTATAACATATGAATAGTAAAAAATTGTAAAAATATTATTCAAAATACGGATAGAAGAAAAAAACAACACGTCATTTGTTGATTCGCTTATTAAGAAACCATTCGTGATAATTTATAATTTACTTAAAAAAGAAATTTACTTTTTGAAAAGAATTTGTCAAAATCAAAAACACACGTGCGTATACACGGTCTCACGTAGTTTTCTGTAATCTTACTTGATCGAAAAAAGAACAAGAAAACTGATAAGCAAAAAAGAATGGATAAAAAACAATATCAATTTTAGAACACATATTCACCATTGCTAGCAAGGACGACATATAAAGGAAAAAAAAACTAAGTAAGTACTAAACACCGATCGAGAAATCTTTCTTTAAATGATTGTACCCTATGATTTATTTACTTAACAATTATCTCTGTAATAGAGCTTCATAAATATTTCCTAATTTTTTTCTCTTTAAAGCTCTATGGTACCCCCACACATACACACACACACACACACCTGCCCGCACATACATTCACAATCCCACACATACACTGATTAATTTAAAAAATTAATTAATCGAATTTTTCGTTGTTCTTCTTTGTATAATTTAATAAAAAGAAAAAAAAAATTATCCACGAAAATCACTAAACGTCGTGTTGAACGATTTTTTATTCGTATTTCACAATTTCCTCGTTCTTTTCTTTTTTCTCTCTCTCAAAAAATCACTTGTTAACATTTGATCTAACACCTCCCTCGAGACACAAGCATAACGTAACAAAGATATGAAAATATTAACAAAAAAAAATTCTTGTTAGGACAACGAATGAGTGATCACCCGTTCCTCTGGATACATCCCCGATGTGGAACACGTGAGTATCGTGAAATTAACAAATCCTTTCTTTCGAATTCGTCGTAATTTTTCTTTATTTATTTTTCCGTTAATGAACGATTGTTATCTGATGTACGAGACAACAACGTATCAATCGAATTCCAGTCGACTAATGTTCGAAGGTTAGAGAATAAATTCGAGAATGGAAGGTCGTGTAACTTTTGCATTGGTTGGGCGGAGGGGGATGTAAATTATGGAGAGTGGAGGTAAAAGGCAGGAACGAATAAGAGTTTGAGAGTTTCGTGGGTGGTGGGTGATGATTTATAATAACCTCGGATATTTTTTTCTTTTTAATTTTCAAAACTTTCCGAAACTTCTTTTTGATTCTTCACCGTTTCGTTTCGTTCTTCTTTTCTTTTCCTTTTTTTTGTTTCCTTGCATTGCAATTATCTTACCTACTTTGTGTCTAACTTCGGTCTCTCTCTTTTTTTTTCTTTTTTAATAGATGGAAAAGTCCTTTCTCGAATATTCATTGAACGAAGATTACGTGTTTTAAATGTAAGAATTCGATGATCGTTCGAAGAGACATGTACATTGTAGGGAAAATTATGTGCGAGCATTAGTATAGCATGTGCAGTGGTATAGTAATGGTCGTGTGGTTGACCCTAATGAAAGTTTTGCATGGAGTTTAGACGGTTTTTTATTTATTTTTTTTTTATTTTTTTTTGATAATGAAGGTTGTCGGTTTATAGTATCGTAAGTATTGCGATCGTTTAGACAATTATACTTTTTTTTTTTTTTTAATAATGGTAGTCACTGGTCTATGTTACTGTAAGTTTTGCGATCAGTATAGATTGATCTGAAATTTCATCTTTTTTATTTGTTTCTTGTAGTAACAAAGATTTTCGATTTATTCGTATAAGTTTTAAATATAATTATGTCAAATTCTCTACAAAGAGGAAAAAAGAAACATTAAACAGTATATATCGAATAATTATTAGTTTAGGGAAGATATTTTAATCTTGATTAATTTGAATAATTCTGAAATATTTTTTTTAATTAATTATACTAATATATAATACGTGTTAATTATTAATATACTATTATATAATAAATATATAATTATATTTACATTAATATGATTGATATAATATAATAATAACTCGATATATCATAATAAATATTTTTTAAATATATACTTATTGAATTAAAAGGGGAAAAAAAATAAAAACAAAAAAAATATATATATATATAATTTTATAATATGAATATAAAATCAATTAATCGAACAAGTAATTACTTTTTCTTTTTTTATTTTGCAATTCAGTTCACTTGATATAAACTATATTTTATCTTTTATCTTTTTTTTTCAGTTTAAATAATTATTACGTCTTCATAACAAATATAATATAAATAAGATATTAAAGAAAAAAATATATATATATATTTTTTAATATATATATATATTGTATAATTGAGAATTTGATCATTTTATTTCCCGTTCACATAAACGTTCGTAGGATTGAAAAATAAGCCATCGACGTTTCCAGGACCTGCAATATAAACTTGTTGAATTTAATGGAAAAAAAAAGGAAAGAAAAAGAAACAGAAACTAATAATAATATTTTTTATAAGACAAAACGGAACGCCTTTTTGCTTTTATTATTATTTATTTATTTTTTTTTTTTTCTTATAATGCAGTTTTCAAATCTTTTTTTGTTTTCTTAATTTTTCACTTCACTAGTTGGCATATTTTTTAACATGACATATCCGAATACACAATTTTTCAAACTTCAAGATGCCAAAACTCGATAAAATATCGATCGATATTCTCTACAACTTTTGTACTGTCTAAAATATCGAATTATGTTTAATAAAAATTACTTATGACTTTTGCATCTGCGACAATAAGATGCCTTACACGAATAAGTTGCTATAAATATTAATTAAATTTACATCTACTTAATCTACTTAAAAAGCTTCTATTTAAAAAAAAATTGGTTTTTTTTTTTCTTTTTATAATTATCAAAAATTACTCAAGATCGTACTCACGTCGACGAAAGTGATCAATGATAATGCGACAAATAATTTTCCTCAAGTCAAATGCAATTTTTTAATCCATAAACGTAACATACAAAAATTTGCAACAATATTTTCTTCCCTTTTTGAAATGCGTTATATTATTCTCATAGATACAGTGGATCGCATAAAGACGGTATTCTGAAAAAGAAAATGCAAAAAAATATTAATTATGATAAACTTAAGGATAGATCTTGATGGACAATTTTGTGAAAGAAAAGAACAAAAAGGAATTTTTCGTGTTAATGAAGGAGGATATTCTTTCGACGATGAAATTTTATGAAGAAAAAACAAAAAAAAAAAATATTAATTACTTCAATCGTAAAGATATTTTTCCTGTCGAAATTTTTTTACCAAAGATAGAAACAAAAAAGGAAAGTAAAAGAGATTGATCATTATATTATTTCCTCCAGTGATAAGGAAAATTTTCAAATGATGAAAATTTTATGAAAGATAAGAGAAAATAAATAAATAAATGAATAAATACAAAAATGATAAAATAATTACTTTTTTTCGTTTTTTTTTTTTTTTGTTTTTTTTCTTTTCTTTCGTTAGACATTCTCCTGTGTAACAATATATCAATAATACGTGAACGATCTTAGTATCTAATTTTAATATAACTATAGATCATTGCCCTTTGATCATCATCGCTAGGCATCACTTGTAAATGATATTGAATTGAATAAAATTGAAAAAAAAGTGAGAAAAGAAAAGAGAAAAAAAGAAGAAATAAAAACGATAAATTGCAATTGTTTCCATCGAACGTACAATTTTCTTTTCTTTCATTCATTCTTTTATTTTCATTTAATTCTATTTTCTTTTTTCTTTTCTTTTCTTTTCTTTTTTTTTTTTTTTCTTTTCTTTCTTTTTCATTTTGCACTCAAAAAGTAACATCCGAATTTGTCAACGAATTTATATATTAAATCAATGATCATTCTTTTTTAATGATTCCAATAATCTGAAATAAAATATAACGAAGGAATAATAATAATTATTATTATTATATAAAAATAAATAAAATAATATTACTTATTAATTATTTTATTTATAATTTATAATTTTATATATAATTATAACGAGATAAATAAAGAAAAGAGCATTATAATACTTAACCTTTTCACCTTAATATTGATAACCTTAAACCTTAATATTAATAAATCGTCCATATGCTCAATATCAACAATTATCAAACTATACATAAAACCAAACGATATATAATATCATTGAAATAAATAAATAAATAAAAAATAAAAAGAATAAGAAATAAAAAAATAATTAAAAAAAGAAGAACTAAAAGAATAAAAGAAAAAAAGCAATATAATATCCAATTTTTTTACGATCTTAATAATGATAAATCGTCCATATTCTCAGTATTAATAATTATCAAACAATACACAATATTAAATACCATATAATACCATTAAAAAAAAATGATAATAATAAAAATAATAATAATAATAATAATAATAATAATAATAATAATATTAATAATAAAAATAATAGTAATAAAAATTAAAATAATAATAAATCTTCCATATACTTAAGATCATTTCCAGGACGATAACGTACACAGTAATGGACACTGCATGTGCAGATATAAACAATAAAATAAAAAGAATTATATTTCGCCTTACACTATTATATTTCGCCTTACACTGTAACGGAAGCTAGAGGAATAAAGGATAGAATTCTTCTATTCTTATATCCTAGTTTTTTCTCTTTGTAAGAAAGTAAGATCGTGAAAATGGCAGCATAGATCCAGTATAGAAGGCTGATAAATTAAATACGATAATATTATTATCATTTGATTGCAGTTTCGGCTGATTGTAAAAAAAGTATAATGCAGAACAAAAAAAATGTCAACAACACACGGTGTTCCCAAGCGGTCACCCATCCAAGTACTAACCGTGCCCAACGTTGCTTAACTTCAGTGATCGGACGAGAACTGGTGCTTTACAACGCGGTATGATCGTTGACTTGCCAATTTTATTTTTTTATTCGTTATTTTTGTTTATATAAAAATTGATTTATTATAAAGTATTTTTCATTTGTTCTAAAACTATTAAGTGCATTAAGTAACATGGATTATATGATTTAAAAATTATATATAAGTTCTTTTAGTTTCTTCGCTTTGTGAGGAAGTAAGATTGCGATCGACGAAACAGGCAGCTTAGATTAGGTGCAGATGAGTAGAAGTGATGTACAATGACGTATATCATTATCTTTTATTTTAGGTTATTTATAAAAAAAAAAACAAAGAGAAAGTAAAAAAAATGTCAACAACACACGGTGTTCCCAAGCGGTCACCCATCCAAGTACTAACCGTGCCCAACGTTGCTTAACTTCAGTGATCGGACGAGAACTGGTGCTTTACAACGCGGTATGATCGTTGACTTGCTAATACTATTTTTTTATTCATTATTTCAGTGCGTATAAAAATTGATTTATTATAAAGTATTTTTCAGTTGTTCTAAAACTATTAAGTGCATTAAATAAAATGGATTGTATGATTTAAAAATTATATATAAGTTCTTTTAGTTTCTTCGATTTGTGAGGAAGTAAGATTGCGATCGACGAAACAGGCAGCTTAGATTCGGTGCAGATGAGTAGAAGTGATGTATAATGACGCATATCATTTTCTTTTATTTTAGGTTGTTTATAAAAAAAAAAAAAACAAAGAAAAAGTAAAAAAAATGTCAACAACACACGGTGTTCCCAAGCGGTCACCCATCCAAGTACTAACCGTGCCCAACGTTGCTTAACTTCAGTGATCGGACGAGAACTGGTGCTTTACAACGCGGTATGATCGTTGACTTACCAATTTTATTTTTTTATTCGTTATTTTTGTTTATATAAAAATTGATTTATTATAAAGTATTTTTCATTTGTTCTAAAACTATTAAGTGTATTAAGTAACATGGATTATATGATTTAAAAATTATATATAAGTTCTTTTAGTTTCTTCGCTTTGTGAGGAAGTAAGATTGCGATCGACGAAACAGGCAGCTTAGATTCGGTGCAGATGAGTAGAAGTGATGTACAATGACGCATATCATTTTCTTTTATTTTAGGTTGTTTATAAAAAAAAAAAAAACAAAGAAAAAGTAAAAAAAATGTCAACAACACACGGTGTTCCCAAGCGGTCACCCATCCAAGTACTAACCGTGCCCAACGTTGCTTAACTTCAGTGATCGGACGAGAACTGGTGTTTTTCAACGCGGTATGGTCGTTGACTGATCAATTATCTCATTTTATACATATTTTTGGTTTAAAAAATTGATTTATTCTAAAGTATATTTCATGTGTACAAAGTATATTAAGTCAGTTAAGTAAAGTGTAATGTACCATATAAAAAAAAGGAGTACATACAAAATTCTTTAGTTTCTTCGCTTTGTTGGGAAGTAAGATTCCGATCAATGAAACAGGCAGTTTAGATTCGGTGCAGATAAGTAGAAGTGACGTACAATGAAGCATATCATTTTATTGTAGTTTTGGTTGTTTATAAAAAAAAAAAAAAAAAAAAAAATATAGAAAAGAAAGTAAAAAAATGTCAACAACACACGGTGTTCCCAGGCGGTCACCCATCCAAGTACTAACCGCGCCCAACGTTGCTTAACTTCAGTGATCGGACGAGAACTGGTGTTTTTCAACGTGGTATGATCGTTGACTTATGGATGTATTGATTTATATGATATTTCAGTATTTAAAAAAATTGATTTATTATAAATTATTTTTTATTCATATCAAGTACATTAAGTGGGTTAAATAATATGAAGTATATTATTTAAAAAAAAATATATATATAATTCCATTGCTACTTGTTACTGTCAGATACTAATTTGTGTTTTGCTATTTTATCATCAAGTGATATTATCGACGGTAAATATTTCTACCTTACTTACGTGAGTTATTAATAGAACTTTTATTCTACCATGGATCGATAGGCAATTGAATGTTACCGGCCGTTGTTGATAAGTTATCTAGTCGGTAATATATATTAATAATAATTATTATGATTAATATTTTGTACTAACTATCTAATTGTCATAATATTAGTATCTATTACTAATTTCTAAGTATCTAGATAACAATTTAATTAATATATAACACATTATTTACTGGATATAAAAGAAAGGTTCAATATATTATATATTTTTCAAAATAGTTGTTTAGCATTATGGTCATTCGTAAAAGTATACAATTTAAATAAATGTAATGTAATTTTTCGAATACATTTTTTCTTTTGAAATGAATTTTTTATACTGTTATGCATTTCATATTATTTTGTGTCCGTTAATATGATATATGAATGTTTACGTTTAGTGATATAGAAACTGATCTTCTTATTTGGTAATAATATATATGTTACTTATTTAATTTTTTATGATTTTTTGGATTGAAAATTTGATATTGATGTCATATATATTTTCGTAAGTCTTCTGTTTGTTTTGAATACTATTGTGAAAATTGTTGTCGATAATTTCATATTGTTTATTGAACACATGTATGCTTTCAAAACAGCGGCAATATGATCATATAAATTTCAATCTTTAAAATTACCTAAAACACTTAATTGTTTCGAATCAAATTTTACGAACATTTATATAAATTTTGAAGATGTTTTGTTTAAAATTTCAAAGTACTTGAACAATTATTTAATCATGGTAATCACATAATTTAATTTAATTTAATTTAATTTAATTTAATTTAATTTATTCTAATCGTAAAATTAGTTTTTTCGTTACTTTTTTTGTTTTGCATCATATCACAAAACCTAATCAATCGTCATTTATTCTTATTATTATTATCTATTCTTTTCCCTTTTTTTTCAGCTGGCAGATTTCTCTAATACAATAAAAGCGATAACAATCAACAAATGATTGCTTGATCTGACAGGATTTTGGCCGTTGGAAATTCGTGACAGTTTATTCATATTAATTTCAATTTCAATTTTGAATATTTTCGACGGTTTAAAATTTTGTATAATTTCGATGTTCAAAAGAATTAAAATCTATTATCTTCTTATCAATTTTACAGATACTGAATAAATCAATGGCATACTTATCATTTTTACGGACGGCTCTATAAGTGAAACTGTTTAATAATTAATCGTGAATAATAACTGTTGAAATATATCTGCTATTTCTGTACAAATGTTAAATAGATAGTTTGTAACGAATGCATACAATCACGTTATTTAGATTAATAAACATAAGGTTAACGTTGTGTCGGTATTTATCAAAATAATCATTCTGTTTATAAGTAAAAAAAAAAGAAAAAACAAATACGTAACACACTTTTCATCGTGACACAAATAACTTTATTGAAAATTGTATTTAAAGTTTTAATTCCATCATCTTCTGGAATTTTTCAGTCAAAACTTTATTATTCCAATTTTCAAAAATTTCTCATCCTTCTGTGAGAAGAATTGTTTAGATAATTTATGCAATTTTTCGAGTACTCGAAAGTTTTTCCATATAGAAAATATTATTAACATCGGAATAACGAAATTTTGGATCATTCCGATATTACAATTTTGTATTAATAATTCGATAAGTAATCGCAAAATTCTATTCTAATTCGGTTCTAATCGTATTCCATTTGTGAAATTTACAGAACTATAATCGATACTATTAAAACGTCTTCGTTGTGCTTAATTAATAAAAAAAATTTGCTACAATAAAATTTGTAAAATATATACATACATACTTTCTGCTTCGAATCGAAATGTAATTTACATTTTTTTTTTCTTCAAGCAAATTTTTGATTCCAGCAAAAGTGGTCACGTGACATAATACACCATTACTTTCTATCCATTATATTAAAAAGTATAGTATATTATTATTATTATTATTATTATTATTTTCGTTTAGAATTTAATTTTTTCTCCTTCGTATCTTCTTCGTATTTCCATTTTTCTTCTTTTTCTTTGTTTTTACTTTTATGAAAGAATTGGTTTTATTTTCTTCGTCAAAATAAAACAAAGTATATTGACACGACTCATCGTTAAATTTTTTTTCTTTATCTTTAGATTACACATACACGATACCTATCATAGAACTCGTGAGTGTTTTATATTATTTTTTTCGCTCCTATTTTTTCTTTTCGCTTTGTTCTTCGTTGAAATAACTTTTCTAACTTCTTCGTTGAAAACTTTCTTACGGTGTGTCATTAAAACTTTTTCCTTCTTGCTGACCTCATGTGTCATCATCATTTTACAAAAAAAAAAAACATTTTCCAACTACGAACTTTTAAATCATGAACGAACAGAATTATAAAATATTCGTGGGAGAACAGTCCTTCGTATCTCTCTCTCTCTCTCTCTCTCTCCTGTGTTTGCCTATTGTTTTATCTCTGTCTTTTTCTATATCTCTATCATCGTTTCTGTTTATCTATCTCTTTCATGTCCTTGTCTCAATCTATCTGTCTCAGTCAGTCTGAATCTCTCTCTCTCCTCTCTCTCTCTCTCTCTTTCTATCTCTCTCCCTTTCTTTCTTTCTTTCGATCACTTCGATTACTTGGTTACAATCGATTGCAATTCGTAAAAAAGTCATTGCAACTATTACTATCAGTCACGAGCGATCCTCTTACGTAGGAACATTAAACAGACTTATCATGAAAGTAAGATATGAAAATTGAATACTTTTTTTTCTTCTTTTACTTCCAAATTAGCATTTTAAAGAGAAGTGTAATTAAATGAGACATTTGTTTTAACTTTAACTTTTCTTTTCCCTTTTTGTGTGTGTGTGTGTGTTTTTTTTTTGTTTTTTCTTTTTTTGTCTTTATTAAATAATTAATTAATTCGACACTGAATAATTAAAACTCAATCTTAATGCCTTATTTTTTCTTTTCTTTTCTTTTCTTTTTTGCTTTTTTTGATCTTATTCTATACGTTCGATTAAAAAAGAAAAAGAAAAAAAAGGAAAACAAAAAGAAAGTTACTTAGCTATCGACAGTGTTCGCATAGTAAATTCTATTTTCTAAAATACTTTTTTTCTAATCTATTGATATTTTTATTATGACATTACTATTCTCCTATTCTATTTCTATTCTCATTTTTTATTTATATTTATATTTTTCTATTTTCTATTTTCTTTTACTCACTCTATTGCACTCATCATTGTTTCAATCCACATTCGTGAATATAAAAAAATTTTTGCTTATTGATTATTCAAAATCACTTCTTACAATAAATACAAAAAATATATTTCTCGTATGTATGCAGGTTTTTTTTTTGTAGACCAATTTTTGTAAAAAATCTTCTTGTAATCGAGAAGAAAAATAATTTGAAAAAATAATGAAGAAAGATTTTATTTTAGTAAATTAATTTTTTTAATCTTTTCTTCAAAAAATATCATTCGATTGTATTTCATTTTAATATTTCTTTTCTTTTTTTTTTTTTTTTTTTTTTTTTTTTTAAATTACATTATATAAATATATTTTATTTCGATAATTCTATTTAATAGATATTATTAAAAGTAAGATACGAAAATTTAATTTCTTTTTCTTTTCTATTCTTTTTTATTAATTAATTCGACACGGTAATTAAAATTCTGTTATATATCTTGTTTAATTACTATGTTCCTTTTTTTTTTTTTTTTTAATCTTATTCTTTACGTTCGTTTAAGAAGGAAAAAATAATTATTTATTATTAAAAATTACTTAAAATTACTTACTTTCCGACAGATTTTATACAGTAAATTATTTTCTTTCAATTATTTCTTTCATTTTGTAAATTTTTCTTATCTCATTACTCCTTTTCTTTACTTTTATGACAATTATCATCAATATTGTTTTTTTTTCTTTTTTTTTTTTATTAATTTTTCAAAACATCCCACAATAGTTATAAAAATATTTTTCTATCTGTATGTATATATGTGGATTTTTTTAAAAATCGATTTTTATAAAAAAAAATATTCTCGTAATTGTTAAGAAAGAAAATTTACAAAAAATAATAGAGAAAGCTCTTACTCGGGTAAATTTTTTTGTTCAACTTTCTCTTTCCAAAGAACCATTCAATTACATTTTCTTTTCTTTTCTTTTTTTTTTTCTTTTTCGTTAACTTAAAATTGTACAAACATTTTATTCAGATAACATATTATTTCATCATATTCATTTAATTTTATTTAATCGCACAATTGGCATGAAAATTGCAATTTGAACTTTAAATAAATGTTTGACAGGCTTTATGCCTGGATCATTACTCATTTAGTATTATTTTACCCACATAATATTATCTAGATAAATTTATCTTATTTACATAAGTTACATCATATTTAAATATGATTCGTTTTTCTTAATTAATTTATATTAATAATTAATATATAAATTTTATATCTAAATTAAATCCCTTGTTTATCATTATAAAGATCATTCTATTAAATTAGGATAAATAATTGTCATGGAATTAAAAATTAAACAAAACATCTTTACAAATGTTTGACATAATCGTTCAATAAGAATTTCAATGGAATCAGTTTGATACAATTTAATTAATTTTTTTAAATAAAAAATTTGTCTTTCAAGACGGTTCACTATTTTTCATTGACTTCAGGTGTGAACAAAATATAAACTACAAATATAAGCGATATTGTATCTAAATACATAACAATTGGTTTCATATGAATTAGAGTAAGTAGTGTTAGTAAGGCTGTGAAATCATACTTTTCAGACTTTTATATGTATATTTTTTTTTGGATTTGTTAATATGCCTCTCGCAATGATTCGTCCTAGATACAAAATCAATTTTTTCATCGACAGACACACTTGTTTCACGATCAATGGATAAACAATAATAAATATAATTAATAATAATATAAGAATAATAAATATAAATAACGTATAATAATTTCTATATAAATTTGTGACAAAGAAACAAAATTTTGTCGAATGTTTTATCAAAAATAATTAGTAAATATTTATTGTAGTATATATACATACACACACACACACACACACATATATATATATATATATATATATATATATATATATATGCATTTGTCATTGAACAAAATTAAACCGTTTCTCTGTTCTATCATAGCATAGATCACCATGAAATTCACGTCAGCTAATCAAAGGAAGAAATAAATATAAGAGATTAAGTAGTAACATTTCATTGAATTATTAAAATAAGAAGAAAAAGTACAAATTCATTCATTATTTTCATTTACATCGATATTTTCTTTCCCGACACAATCATGATTTTACAATAAAAATATTATTAAAAAAAAAAAAAAAAAAAAAAAAAAAAAAAAAGAAATCTTGATAATGCTACCGTCACGAATGATTCGAATTTTGTTTATGTGACAAAGACGCTTTTGATATATTTTTTAAGTTCACTCGTTCATCGACCTTTCACCTCTCTCTCTCTCTCTCTCTCTCTCTCTCTCTCTCTCTCTCTCTCTCTCTCTCTCTTTTCTGAATACAAATGATCTCTTGTTGTCACTTGCAAGTAAGCAAGCAGGAAAATCAAAGGTAATCATTTTCTTTTTAAACAAATTTATCTAACTAGCATACTATGCTGTGTTAACTTCAATATCTTCGATTAAAGTTCCAATGGCCAGTGACAAAGAGTGACCTTGTTCAATTTTCTTCGTTTCAAAAAATAATTAAAAATTTTTTCTTTTTTTTTTTTTTTTTTTTTTTAATTCTTTTTATTTTATCCTTTCTGTTCACGATTAAGTGATATCGACGACCTGAAAAATATTTAAAAAAAAAAAAAAAAAAAAAAAAAAAAAAAATATTTTTAATATTTAAAAATATTAAAAAGAAAATATAAAAAAAAAAATATTAAAAAAAAAGAAAATATTTTTCATATTTCAAAAAAATATAAAAAAAAAAAGAAAATATTTCAAATAGAAATACCTGTTAAATGTTCGTAAATCTTTCAAATGTCGTGTCAATGACGAAATTGAAATGAGATTCTTATACGAGATCACGAATTTTGATCAGAAAATTTCTCACATAAGTTAACGTTTCACTCGTTATCTTAACGTTGCCTTTTTTCTTTTTTAATTTTTTTTTTCTTCTTTTCTCTTTTTTTTTTTTTTTTTGATGTATTCGGTACTTCCATTCGAAAAGTTTGAAATTATTTAAATAAATGCGAGCATTATTAACTTAAAATTTTAAACTTAACTTACAATAGACCAAGGATATCGTTAAAAGCTTCGTGTCTTTTATTTCCTAGACGATATTTTTAAAATTTTAACAATTCTAACACACGAATTAGGAAATCGTTCGTTCCATAATATAATCAAATCATCATTTTTAACACTTTCTATCCAATATCGTCAAATCTTTTAATAAATGTTCAACTGGTACATCCATTATTATTATCATTTATCATATGATTATTCAAAATTAATATTACCATGATCATTCTTCGATTATACCTGTTAATTGCTTCAACTTTATTAAATCCATTAGAATTAATTAGAATTAATTATTCCTTTGTTCCCTCTCTCTCTCTTTTCTTTAAAATAGGCTTGTAATTTTGTAATCTTTTATATAATCGACTAATAATCTTTCAATGAATCGTATCAATCGATTTAATTGAAAATATTTTTCTGATCCGATTTCTTTCTTCATAAGAGTTATAATACTTCGGACGTTTCAAACTTCATTATTTTGAGAGTTTATTATTAATGAGTAATTCGTTTCACATTGCCATAGTTTTCTTTTGTTTCCGTTTTTTTTTTTTTCCCCCAGAAATCAAACGCAAAAACTACTCTTTTTTTCTTTTGTTTTTGTTCTAAACAAAATCATCATTTCGAGCTAAGTCAAGCATTAATAAACGCTACGATATATTTCAATTGTTTTGAACGAAATTTCAATAACAGATGAGTTTTTGTCCCGTACCATATTATCTTCACATCATTGTTCTACAAAGTATCACGTATATCAACAAACATCAACGTATGACATTCTAACTTGATCGTATTTAGAATTTATAATTAAATTCTAAACTAAGAATACTAATCGTTTGGATAATAATGTATATAATAATATATATCCTCTATAATAATATATCCTCTTGTTGTCACGATAGAATAAATAAGATTTTGAAAAAGTTTTGTAGTTTTACAAACGAAACTTTCTATGATCTCTCTATTCTCTTCAATATGTTTTGTATACAAAACTATTGTTCTTCTTATAGATATATTCAAGGACATTAACAATGAGAGACAAGGACACTTAAAGATATATATATATATATATATATATATATATATATATATATATATTTAAAAATAGAAATAATAATGGGACAAGGACATATACATATACGTATGTAATTAATTATCGCATACGTATGAGTATCTTATGATTTCATGTTAAATAATATGTCATCAAAAGGATTCACATTTCATGGTATTATATTATTTTCAATTTAAACAAAATATATAGGATATTTTTAAAACAAAACGTCCATTATTTATATAAAACAATAAAAATACAATTGATTGTATTTTTACAATCTATATGATAACACATTATATTTAAATCAAAGATCATTATTAATAATAAAATATCATTACGTAATATATATGGTCAATAAATAAATTAATATCAATATTTATAATAAATCACGACGCAATTTGAGCATGATAATTAATTATTTATATTGATCATTTATATCACTATATAATATATTTTATTATAGATACTAATCAAAATATTCATTCATTCACAACTTGTTTCTATATTTATTCTCTATCTCTTTCTTTTTCTCAGCATATCTTTGTATACTTTATTCTTTCACATTCATTTCTTTCTTTTCATTTCATTTTCATTCCACATTATCGTCAACTTCGAAGTTTCATTTCAAAAGATATCACGTATACACATACAAATATGTATTTAAAGGACAAACTTCGTATGAATAGTTTTGACATTTTTTTGAATAAATTTATTGCACCTTTAAAAATGTTAATAATTGTAATCGATATTAATTATTTTATGATTGAATTACACAATCACCGTGACCTGAAAAACAATGAAAACATTTTGTATAAGTGATGACCTATCGGTCATTGAGATATCAACATTTAATAAGCTACAATCGCCTTCTATCATGATTATGTGATATTGGAATTTTAATTCCTTTTTTCTCAGTATAGAAAAAAACTGAAAAAACGTCCATTGAAATAGCTATTAATTTTCTCAGCCAGGTATACGTAATTACTTAGATACGTATCATAAATACATAATTATTTCAAGGAAAACAACTTTCTGTTACTTTTTGTATGTTACTTGTGCATGTCCAACGTTAACAAGATCAAAATAATTTATTTATTAATTTTTTTCTTCTTATAACTTTGAAATACTAAATAATAAATATTAAATCTTTGTTGATTATAAAAATATATATGCAATCAAATTCTGATCAAAATAATGAGATCAGTATGCTAAAATATCCTACATTGTTATACATTAATTATGATTCTATACAACATATAAGTCAATTGTATTTCTTTCTTGATCTTTAATCTGAGATTTTAATAATATATATATATCAAAAATATGATATAAATTAAGTTACAATATTTTATCTCTTCTTTTAAAATTTAGTCTAACTATAAGTACAAGTTTATTTATATTTAAACCGTTTAACGATTACATATTATATACATATATAATTTATATATATATATATATATATATATATATATATATATATATAAATTAAATCGTTAAGCATTTTGTAATTTGTACTATTATGTATACAGTAACATAAATACATTATTTAGCTACTTTAGGATGTTTATTCTTGATCAAATAAATATAAATTAAAATGAAAATAAAGATAAAAGTAATATAAGTTGTCATTTAAAAAAGATAAAAATGTTTTGAAATAAATATCACATATATCAATTTTCAAGACTCAAAATCTAATGTCTGATTTAATATCACACTTCAAATATTATAAACTTTTTTCTATAAAACTAATGGTAGTATATTTGACTCATACTTTTTTGCCCATCAAAATGAAGTATATATTATAAGAAAATAGGAAATCTCTAAGTTAAATTAGGATGAAATAATAATACAGAAATAGTAAATAACTCACTGAATCTTTCATGAGTTCCTTGCGTTAAAACGTTCTAACCTCTTTTCAGCGTATCAAAAGATAAATGTGATGGATATTAGGACATTTTTTCACAAAATTTCTCAATCAAATAATTTTCCTAAAAGATTTTGTTCGTTTGATTATGAATATAGTTTTCACCATAATAAAACTCTTGAACGGATGCGAGATTGTTGATATTTTCAAAGGCTTCTTCTTGTTCGTTCTCTTTCAATGACACATCCATCGTTGCTATTTTCCAAAATCAATCTGTAAACGTAAACATAAATATAGAAACATTCTCCACTTCTCTATCGTATTCATTAATTTTGATATTTTCTTTATTTTTCTACTTCACGTTTCTTTTTTTTTTTTTTTTCTTTTTTTTCTTTTTTTTTTTATAACTATCCGTGCATAGATATTAGATTGATTATATAGTCATAGTAATAAAATAATATTTTTCTAAATAATATGTTTTGGATATGTATCTTTATCAGATACTGTTATTATAGAAAATTATATCAAAAAATGCAATTCTAATACTGAAATTTATTACAATTACAATTATGATTTGTCATTATTTGCTTACATTAATCACTCAGTCTAAACATACATATATATGTATATATATGTATACTCTATATATATATATATATATATATATATACATACTTTAGAGTATCCAAATGTATAAAAAATAATAGCAGTAGGAAATAGAAAATGATAAGGAGTATAATAAATGACCTATCTTAATAATTAAATTAAAAAGTAATAAAGTAAATAATTAAATTCATTCACTTCATGGTTTTTTTTCTTTTTTTTTTTTTTTTTTTTTTTTTTGTAAAGAACTGTTGAATCTAACTTAATGAAACTTTCACAGAATACTTATATATACTTCATGAATTTACTATTTCACTTTCATTGAATTACATGTAATAAGAATTAAAATAAAATCCTTCTTTTGTTATATTTTTTTATACTTCGTCATTTTCAATATTTTTGTATTTATTTCATATTTTATATCTCTATGATTTTAAAAACTTAATATCAAAAGAATGTTATAAATGAATTATAGAAAAAGTTAAGAGTGAATTTTAAATAGTTCTTGATGAAAAACAAACATTTGTCCAAACGAATAAAGTAAGTTTTAGTAATTATGATTAAAAAGTAATTTGAATGAAAGCTTACTTGTTCATAAAAATACCAATTAGTACCATCCATTGGTGTAATGTTAATACTTCTGTCTTATCCAAATGAATTTTCTTTCATCATTACAAAGATATTGTCTTTAGACAATATTTAGACTTGTACTTCTGCTTTATCAGTTTGCTTCTTATCCAGGTTTTTCAGTATAGCTTGTTTTATCTTCTAGCTCTTCCATTCTGCTTGCATTATCAACATTAAATATGACCATAGCAATCACATATATCAAGCTTCAATGTATGGGTCTATACAAATACATTTTTTGATACTTTTTTTCATGCAATGTCATTGAATGATTAATTTATATTATGTTTATTCTATGAGACATTTCTTCACTAGATCAGGATTTGTCAAATCTTTGCTTTTCAGTCAAGTAAAGAATTCTTATAGATAAAGCTCTGCTCTAGCCATTTCATAATTATATCAAAGAAAAATTTTGATACAGCTAGTAATCAATCTGATATTATATACAAGATTGTTGTACATACAACTTTTTTTTTTTTATAACATCTAAGTTATATGCATTGTATCTTCTAGTTTGACCATAATATTCTGAAAGTTAATCAATGATATTGTTTAGAGAGACAATTCTTGAAAGTCTTAATGTCAAAAAAAGTGAAATCTCAAACAGCTCCTTCCTTGATCTAAGTCATATTTCCATTCAATTCATTATCCTTGTAATTATTCCATGTAAAACATTGTTTATGACTTTTACAATTTCTACAAGAAATTATTGAACTTTAGAAACTAACTCATTTCTTTTAGTGATATCTTCAATTAATGTTTATTCTCCCTCCACTGAAAATTGCATATTATAAAATCATTAAATACCAAATTAAGAATACTAGAACCTGTAATTATATTAATATCTTTATCGCTTACATTATCTTATTTGAATACACTTCATCAGATTTTACAAGCCTTGTTTTTTAGAAACATGAAAGAGCAGACATTTTTATCGTTGATGTATTCAGTAATACTATTAATCCTAACCTCTTTTGCAACATTTGAAATAATAGAATAAGTTCTGTAGAACAGATTTCCGTACATTTTTTTTTTTTTTTTTTTTTACTTAAACATTCCTTTAGCTCCTATAATAGTGAAATGTAATAAGTAATAAGTACTCGAAACATAACCAAGTTGTAATGGGAAAAAATTGTATTCACATTATAAACTAAAAGAACGTCGCTGTCTCGATCGTCAATTAAATTATAAAAAAATAAATAGGTAAGACAAAACCGAAATAAAAATTGGAAGGATATAATTTTTATAATAAAAAATCAAGCTTACCTTATTCAATGGAATCATATAACCTTTTTCTATGCGCAATCGATGTAAATTCAATGATATAGAAATAAAGGTCCATTTGATCTATAATTTAATGAGAAAATCGTTTTCACAATATGAAAGCATAGGTGAAGTACTAACGTTAATCAAGAATATTTTCTAATAATTGTAGCGTAGCAGAGTGTTAATGCGTCATTAATGTAAACGATGCCAACAGAGAGCACTCCGATACGCGGCTGATCAATCATTGGGCGATAAAGCGACCAATGAGAACGCTTCATATGACGTGCTTCTAATCGAGAGACGAAAGAAGACCATCGAAATAATCGCTCATTTACGATCTGTCCGCGATAGCGATAGGACGTAATTAATAGAGATACGTACTTACGAAGAAAGACGTAGAGTATATATATATATATATATATATATGGATGTATTGCGCAATTTTATATTCAATCTAAGGAGATAAAGTAGATCATTAAAAATCATTTTATATAAATTGTATAAATTGAAATCAAACGTTTAAGGGGTATAAACGATAAAGAACAATTTAAAAAGAAAGAAAAATAAACCATACGTGAGAATTATTTCAACTAGTCGAACATGTCTTTCTTTTTTCGAAAAAATTAAAAAAAATTGAAGATCTTTAGTCTTAGCTGGGAATATTATACGACTACAAAATCGTGCGACAAAACGAAGAGGATGTTTTACGGTCGATATTATTTGCGAACGATTAATCTTTCATAAGTCATTAGTCTTGACCTAACGCAATGACGATACGTACACGGTGATGGACACTATCTATGCACATATAAACAATAAAATAAAACGATTTATATTAACGTATTACGTTATCAAAAATCAACAAAGGGAACTACTAAGAGCAAAGTATAGAATTTAGTTTCTTCGCTTCATGAGGAAATAAGATTGCGTTCAACAGGGAGCTTGGATTTGGTGCACCTCAGTGGTAAGGTAAATACGATAACGCACATTATTTCATCGCGGTTTTAATTTATAAAAAGAAAAAGAAAGTAAAAAAATGTCAACAACACACGGTGTTCCCAAGCGGTCACCCATCCAAGTACTAACCGTGCCCAACGTTGCTTAACTTCAGTGATCGGACGAGAACTGGTGCTTTACAACGCGGTATGATCGTTGACTTACCAATTTTATTTTTTTATTCGTTATTTTTGTTTATATAAAAATTGATTTATTATAAAGTATTTTTCATTTGTACTAAAACTATTAAGTGTATTAAGTAACATGGATTATATGATTTAAAAATTATATATAAGTTCTTTTAGTTTCTTCGCTTTGTGAGGAAGTAAGATTGCGATCGACGAAACAGGCAGCTTAGATTCGGTGCAGATGAGTAGAAGTGATGTACAATGACGCATATCATTTTCTTTTATTTTAGGTTGTTTATAAAAAAAAAAAAACAAAGAAAAAGTAAAAAAAATGTCAACAACACACGGTGTTCCCAAGCGGTCACCCATCCAAGTACTAACCGTGCCCAACGTTGCTTAACTTCAGTGATCGGACGAGAACTGGTGTTTTTCAACGCGGTATGGTCGTTGACTGATCAATTATCTCATTTTATACGTATTTTTGGTTTAAAAAATTGATTTATTCTAAAGTATATTTCATGTGTACAAAGTATATTAAGTCAGTTAAGTAAAGTGTAATGTACCATATAAAAAAAAGGAGTACATACAAAATTCTTTAGTTTCTTCGCTTTGTTGGGAAGTAAGATTCCGATCAATGAAACAGGCAGTTTAGATTCGGTGCAGATAAGTAGAAGTGACGTACAATGAAGCATATCATTTTATTGTAGTTTTGGTTGTTTATAAAAAAAAAAAAAAAAAAAAAAAAATAGAAAAGGAAGTAAAAAAATGTCAACAACACACGGTGTTCCCAGGCGGTCACCCATCCAAGTACTAACCGCGCCCAACGTTGCTTAACTTCAGTGATCGGACGAGAACTGGTGTTTTTCAACGTGGTATGATCGTTGACTTATGGATGTATTGATTTATATGATATTTCAGTATTAAAAAAATTGATTTATTATAAATTATTTTTTATTCATATCAAGTACATTAAGTGGGTTAAATAATATGAAGTATATTATTTAAAAAAAAATATATATATAATTCCATTGCTACTTGTTACTGTCAGATACTAATTTGTGTTTTGCTATTTTATCATCAAGTGATATTATCGACGGTAAATATTTCTACCTTACTTACGTGAGTTATTAATAGAACTTTTATTATACCATGGATCGATAGGTAATTGAATGTTACCGGCCGTTGTTGATAAGTTATCTACTCGGTAATATATATTAATAATAATTATTATGATTAATATTTAGTACTAACTATCTAATTGTCATAATATGGTCATTCGTAAACGTATACAATTTAAATAAATGTAATGTAATTTTTCGAATACATTTTTTCTTTTGAAATGAATTTTTTATACTGTTATGCATTTCATATTATTTTGTGTTCGTTAATATGATATATGAATGGTTACGTTTAGTGATATAGAAACTGATCTTCTTATTTGGTAATAATATGTATGTTACTTATTTAATTTTTTATGATTTTTTGGATTGAAAATTTGATATTGATGTCATATATATTTTCGTAAGTCTTCTATTTGTTTTGAATACTATTGTGAAAATTGTTGTCGATAATTTCATATTGTTTATTGAACACATGTATGCTTTCAAAACAGCGGCAATATGATCATATAAATTTCAATCTTTAAAATTACCTAAAACACTTAATTGTTTCGAATCAAATTTTACGAACATTTATATAAATTTTGAAGATGTTTTGTTTAAAATTTCAAAGTACTTGAACAATTATTTAATCATGGTAATCACATAATTTAATTTAATTTAATTTAATTTAATTTAATTTATTCTAATCGTAAAATTAGTTTTTTCGTTACTTTTTTTGTTTTGCATCATATCACAAAACCTAATCAATCGTCATTTATTCTTATTATTATTATCTATTCTTTTCCCTTTTTTTGTTTCTTTTTTGTTTTTGTTTTTTTTCAGGTGGCAGATTTCTCTAATACAGTAAAAGCGATAACAATCAGCAAACAAATGTTATGTCTGACAGGACTTTGGCCATTGAAAATACGTGACAGTTTATTTATATCGTTTGTAATTTATGGCTATACCCTCTTTTTATTGGGATTATTAGATCTGTATAATTACATTAATAATTTTCGTTACGTTTTGGATAACATAATGGAGAACATTTTGATATTAATTACGATGACACAAGTTTCAATGTTACGAATAAAGTGTCGTATGTTGTCACAATTTCTTATAGAAACCAAAGTGGATTATACAGCTGATAATTATAAAAACGACGATGAGAGATTGATTTTTTTTAAATATAACAATCTTTCTTATAGATACGTCATCGCTTTGTGTACTTTGTCGGTGTTCTTACTTCTTCTTTATTATTTTAAATCTATCATACCGAATATAATATTGGGTAATAATCTTGATAATTAGAGTTTCAATATTACTATGGTCTCGAAATTATAATTAGTTAATTAAATGCATTCATTTTTATTCAAACGATAAAAAATAAAAAAATAAAAGAGTAAAGAAATCCAAAAAAATCAAAGAAATGAGAAAAAATCAAAAAATAGTTTACACGTATAACTATATATATATATAATCTATCTATATATAACTATATATAATCATAATTATATATATATATGTATGGGCAGATATGTATTAGTAAATATATTGGCGGTAAATATGAATTGTCATTGGTTTTTAACCAATTAAATTAGATTAATTTTTATTCTTTTCTTGAGTTACTTATCATTAAGCAAATTACGAATTTATTTCGTGATTTTTATTTAAATATATATATATATATATATATATATATATATATATATATATATATATATATTCTTTTTTTTTCTGATCAAATGATAAAAATATGAGGCATAAAGAATAATTTTTATTGACGAATAATTTTATTGAATTCTAATTATCTTTCAACGCAGTTATGACAAATTCTACAGCGGAATATAAATTGCCATATAAAGTAAAGCCATTGTTGAAGCCGTACGATGCAAAAAGTTATGCGTTTGGTTGTATACACGAATTTTTACGTGTAATATTGATATTATCTGGTTACGTCGGAACTGATTGTTTGTTGGTTTGTATTGGTTTTCATTTAACCGGTCAATTGGCCTTACTCAAGTTCAGAATGAAGGATATTCCAATTGATACCGATGGTTCTCGACGGAGAATTCAAAAAATTATTCGACGACATCAACACTTGATAAGGTGACGTCACTTTTCTAATTAAATCATCTAATTCTTAAAGGAACGTCTATTGAATGAAATCTTTTTTTTTTTTTTTTTTTTTCTTTTTAAACGATTCAAATGCGTTGATCGATACGACTTATGAGACGCCGATTGTTTTAATATTCTTAGGATATGAATTTTTTTGATAATTTTTTGTTCTTTTTTCTTAAAAATTTGCTAAAATTTCGTTACGACAAAATAGTTTTGTTTCCTAATGGGAATTGTTTATAACAAATTTCTAATGTTGATTTTCTTTAATTAGATTGTAAACGTTTTAATTGCAAGAAAAATTTCAATGATTATGATTTTTGTCGTAGACTTATGCGAAAGAGTCCAAAAATTTTTTCAACGATGCCATATTTGCTCTAACATTCAAAATGAAACAAATATATTTTATGTCTTAATTAATATAAATTTAATATAATTTCATTGTGTGTATAAAAATATATCTTTTTTTTTCTTTTTTATATCAATTTAGTTTTTTATCACGAAAAATAAAATTCAAGACGGTCGTTTTAACTCGTTAAAGTCACTTTTTAGTCAGATTATTTTAGATTTAAAATCGAATGAAGTTTTGTTCGAATACGTTACTACGATTACAACGAATTATTAAGATTTGATTTTTCGGTAGAAAAATTTCGAAATGATTGTTTTAACCCTTGAAGAAATTTTTCCTTGGCAAAAATAAAAATAACATAAGTTTCATACATTTTTAATATCAATTAATATAACTTGAAGGAAGAAAAAATTTTTTGTTTCTTTTAGTATGAGAAAGATGTCATTATGAAAAAAAAAAAAAAAAAAAAATAATTTATCTTCTTCGTATCTGTTTCAGATTAGCGAATATATTAGAGGATAGTTGTAACATCTTCATTGGTCAAAAATTATTAGGGATAATGATTCAAATTTGTATATCCGGTTATCAAATGCTCACCGTACGTATACGTTATACTAATCGAAATACATTCATTTCTAATATAAAATTATTTATTATTTAGAGTTTAGCTTTCGTCGAAGCAGCAGGTATATTAACATTTATTTCATATGAATGTCTTTTGCTGAGTACATTGTTCACTTATTGTTACATCGGTGAATGTCTGATACAGGAAGTAATTAATAAAATTCTTATTTAATTGCAATTCAATCAGAAAATTGATTCAATCGTGTTCATTGATACGATTTTGTTTTTTTTCTCATTTTCTTTTTAATATTTTTTCTTTTTTTTTTTTTTTTCTTTCTTTAATCCAGAGTACGAGCATCTGTGAAGCGCTCTATTTTTGCGACTGGTACGAGCTATCGATAATCGATATGAAATCGATTTGCATTTGCATGATGCGCTCTAGGAATCCATTGCAATTGACAGGAGCAAAATTTAACGTTCTGTCTTTACGCACTTTTATCGGAGTGAGTCATTATTGTTGATATTTTTTCTTCTTCTTCTTTTCGTCTTCTGTTTTTTTTTCTTTTTCTTTTTCTTATTTTTTTTTTTCTTTTTTTAATCATTCGAACCACGTAAGATCTTTCTTCTTTTTATTTTTAAATTATTATTCTTTAACACTAGAAAGACCGAAACTTAGTATATATCTATATTGCCCAAAAGCAGTCAAAATGACAGTATTGTGAACGAATAATTAATGTGTTTTGAAATTTGTTTAAAATTTCTTTTTAATATTTTTTATATTATTTACAATAATATAACAAGTTATTAGTAAATATTTAACAATAAAAAAAATTTACTTCACTTGGAAAAAAAAAAGTAATTTATGCATTATTATTTGTACATTTTATGCAAATGAAAGTGGAAATCTTTTTACGTGTACATCTTTCGCAAACATACCTTTGACATTTTTCACATATATTATTTGTTTTGTTGTTGCGGCAAAGTCGTACTTGTCAAATTTTGCGTTTCTTAGAATGGGTTGCATTTGATGTTGTTGCAGTTGATCTTTGTGGGTCTTCATGTTCTGATGACGTTTTCTGTCTTGTATCTCTGTATTCGGTGGAAAGCTGTTCTGCTAATTGAAACAAGAACTCTTTTCGTTGTATTTGTATTCCTGTCGTTTCTTTGTAAAGGATCCAAGCATTTATAGCAACCAAATCTAAAATATTGAAAAATATTTGGATGGGTCATCTACGAGAACTACCTTTTAATGTATATTTTCTGGCCATTTGATTCACCATATCAATTACAAATTTTGTGCTGTTATAAAATTGAATAGATTCCGGTAACATTTTTTTTATTACTTTTATCAATTTTTACAAATTTATGTTTAGAACTTAGAACAGCTACTCTTTTATTTGATTTGCTTTTATATATTGTAAGAACACAATTCTCTGATTTATATACCATAGTGGAAAAACGAGGCATATTATCCTTCGTTTGTTTGGCTACTTTGGGTAGTTACCAAAAGTTATATCACATTCGTCAATTTTTGATCACACAGTACCATCGGCAGCTGTTTCGGTCTCCTGAAAGATATTTTCAGTTTCTTCATCAGAGTCTGAACTATTTAGCACTCTACATCTTTTCCTGGGCATATTGATGACACTTTAATTTTCATCATTGGTGATCGACTCTTCATCGTTATCTTCAGTGTCAGATGTTTCACTTTGAATATAATCCGTTTCATCTTCAGATGATAGTTCAGAATTTGTTGCATCTGATTCTATATCGGAGCACTCTTCACTTATGTTCGTTAGCTTTTCCAATAACTCACATCTATTCTCCATTTCTCTCATGAATTTAAGGTGCAAAAGAAATAAAATAAACAACTTGTTAGAACAAGTATCACTGTATAAAGATTCGAATAACAAGTACTACTTCAGGTTATTGACCAACTGCAACTTATCATGTATACACTCAAATCGACGATTTATCATGTACTTGTATGTTATCATGTAATTGTAATCGAAAAAAAATGAAAACTGTAATTTCAATACAGAATCGAACTGGTAATATAAGAAATTTATTCAATTCAATAATAAGAGTCATTTGATTATTTAAAATTTCCCAAGCAGTCATTTTGACTGCTTTTGGGCAATATGGGTATAACACACACACACACACACACACACACACACACACACACACACACACACACACACACACACACACACACACACACACACACACACATATATATATATATATATATATATATATACCGGAAATGAAGGAGGGGGGAGGTAACTACAATTATTAATAAACGCATTTATATGTTGTACAAAAAGTCACAAAATTCTAAGAAATTGTGTCATTATATACATAATTGTTTTTCTAATTGAAATTAAAAAGGCATCTCGTTAATTGTTCCTTTTTTTTTCTCTTTCCTTATATTTCACTTTCGTCATTATCTCGTGTCAATTTTTTTTCTTTTTTTTTTTTTCATATGGTATCATCAGCGGTCCATGAGTTTTTGTTTCTCTTTAGAAATTTATATTTTTATTTGTTCGTCCATGAATGTCTTCATTAATTAATTTTTCGTCCTTTATGAAATTCTATATGAAATATTTTTCTTAATATTTTCTTCTATGTATCATTTGTATTTTTTGTTTTATTTACTTTTGCAAAGAAATATTGCACTTCGTTGATTCGTTTTTTTTCTTTTATTGGTTTCAATGTCAATTTTGAATATTTTCGATGGTTTAAAATTTTGAATAATTTTGATGCTCAAAAGGATTAAAATCTATTATCTTTTTATCAATTTTACAGATACTGAATAAATCAATGGCATACTTATCATTTTTACGGACGGCTCTATAAGTGAAACTGTTTAATAATTAATCGTGAATAATAACTGTTGAAATATATCTGCTATTTCTGTACAAATGTTAAATAGATAGTTTGTAACGAATGCATACAATCACGTTATTTAGATTAATAAACATAAGGTTGTGTCGGTATTTATCAAAATAATCATTCTGTTTATAACTAAAAAAAAAAGAAAAAACAAATACGTAACACACTTTTCATCGTGACACAAATAACTTTATTGAAAATTGTATTTAAAGTTTTAATTCCATCATCTTCTGGAATTTTTCAGTCAAAACTTTATTATTCCAATTTTCAAAAATTTCTCATCCTTCTGTGAGAAGAATTGTTTAGATAATTTATGCAATTTTTCGAGTACTCGAAAGTTTTTCCATATAGAAAATATTATTAACATCGGAATAACGAAATTTTTTATCATTCCGATATTACAATTTTGTATTAATAATTCGATAAGTAATCGCAAAATTCTATTCTAATTCGGTTCTAATCATATTCCATTTGTGAAATTTACAGAACTATAATCGATACTATTAAAACGTCTTCGTTGTGCTTAATTAATAAAAAAAATTTCCTATAATAAAATTTGTAAAATATATACTTACATACTTTGTGCTTCGAATCGAAATGTAATTTACATCGATAGTGAAGTTTAGTCGACAGTAGAGTCGATAATCGACTGTATTCACAGAGATATACTTTGTACCAGGTTGACAATGTAATTCGTATGATAAGGTCATCCAAAATTCGACGAATCTGTCGAATTAATTGCTTTACGATTTGAATAATCGTTTCCCACGAAATATTTGCTTTATTTACGTTCAGAAATTTTTTTTGACGTGAATTAGCATCGGACGATTGCAACGGCCATTGCAATCGATTGACGAATCCAATTTCACTTTTCAGACGGTACAGATTCGGCTCCCGATTTTCCAGTTCATTGTTCTTCTGTAAAATGCAATCTTCATTTTTCTCGAAAAAAAGAACTACCAATGATTAACGGATGCCGACTATGGCATTTCTTTTCTTTCCTTATTTTTTTAATTTTTCAACATTTTTGTCGCCACTCGTAGGGCTCGTAAACAAGTACAAGATTATGCCAATTTTCGCTTAGGTGCGACGATCCGGTTAATCATCGATTTGTTTTTTATATCTTCGTAACGTTCTAATCATTTTCTAACGAATGCTCTTGACTCACCCGTATATCCTAGCGACGATTGCTTTTTCGTGCCTCGTTCGGTGTTTAGAATGAAACGTAGGTTCAAAATGCGATGCATACGCTGCACTCAATGATGATAATCGAAATTACGATTACAGTCAATGTTGTTTATTATCGGTAGTTCGAGAAAAAAGCTGAAATATTCTTCGAAATGTATTAAGAGGAATGATGGAGTTTACTAATTCACGTTTGAATCAGAAGCATAGCTGATATTGGCCGTGTATTTGTTAAGTCTAACACGCTATTATCAGGCATATTGTATGTCGTAACATCCTACATTATTTTCTTTATTCTTCCTTTATTTTTCTTTAATTTATAATACATATATAGTAATAATTTGCAAATTAATAATATTTTTGAGATGGCTGAGAATAATATATGTATCTGTGTACGTTGCATATAATTATACCTATGTACGTGCTTCTTTTAAGGTAAGAAATAATAAACTTGAACGTTCAGTTTATTGTCATCGATAATTATTAATCAATTATGCATTTCCATCGTAATCGATCTCTCGGGTAACGTAACATTTTAAAGTTGCATTCTTTGGCATAATAAAACAAAATTCACTTTGGTAAATAATAATTTCAGTAAGTCCTTTACGATTGTAAATAATCATTTTTGTCACATGAAAATGTCCTACGTACAAATTGAATTTATTAATAATTTTTGTTATTTTCAGAAGCAACCACAACGATCTTCAACAATTCCATTCTAATAGCGTTCGATGCAGTAGCATATTTTTTTGTACACCTCATAACGATCGATTAGAAGATAACTGACAAGAAGGAGACTTGTGGGAGGGTAGAATTCAACTACTTAAAAACTTGGATAACCTTCAATTTCTTTTTTTTGCTATTCCGTAATAATACAGAGCCACGCTGTTTCCCTTTTTGCTGGAAAAATATTCACGAGGGCGTTACGTAGAAACTTTCGACGGATATAGAGTCCCAAAAAAAAAAGTAGACAAGGTATATTGTACTTAGAGAAAGGGGTAGATAAAAATGATTAATGCAAAACACCGCCTGTCAAATGTTGATCGATTATTGTTGAGTCGACTTTGTCCGTTAACGACTCACCCCTTCTCATTTCTTTTTTTTTTTTTTTTGATCTGTACCTTCTATACTGTTCGAAATGGACGCAAAAACTGACTCGTATCCACTTTTTCTTTTCTTTTCTTTTTTTTTTTTCGTTAATCGCATGAACTATTCAACCAACCAATTTCAACCCCTTTTCGTACGTAGTTTACGTCGGGAGTAGTTCGTGCTTGGACGAACAGTCGGCCGGTGACCTTCGAGCGAACAAAATGGAAGGAACCAAAGAAGTACGGTGTTAACGCCGCTATATTTTCATTTTTTCTTTTTTATTTTTCATAATTAGTTGTCAATTTGTTTGATAAGTTCGATGTTTTGTGACAATAATCGTCCAGATTGGATTTGTTTGGACTCTCTTGAAAAAGTCATTGTGACGGTTTCAAAAAATCGCTATCTTTTCTTTTCTTTTTTCTTCGCATTTTTCTAACTAAAGAGATTTCGAAAAGATATCGTTAATTTTTTTTTTAAAGCGCAATCTGAACGTTCCTTTGGTTTTTTTTTCTTTTAAGAATTTTTCTTCTCTTAATCATCGTCGTGATTTTGAATAAGCGTAATTTTTTTTTTGAAATTTTTTTGACAAATTGATTGCCATAGTGTTATTTCATGGGACTGTTAATTAATTTCTTGGTAACTTCATGGTGTAAGAATTTCTTATTAATTCGAGAATTAATTAATCTATATTTCAAGTGACATCGAATAAAATTATTTTCTAATTATACAAATGAATAGAAAAACTGCATTAGTGATTTGTGAAACTATTAAGAAAGTTTATTAATAATTATCATTTCTATTACTAATTTATCAAAACGAATATGTCACGAATTAATATTTATTTTTAGTTTTTTTTTTTTTATGATATAAGTAATAATTAATATTTCGATTATTAGTGATTAATTTGGTCTTTAATGATTCGAAAGTTAACCAACAAATTCAAGAAAAATTAAATTTTATGACTGGTGTGATTTATTATTGCAATATTTGTGTTTCCTTGTTACTATTTTTGTAGATTTAGATCTTATGCCATTAATTTTATATTTTTAGCCAACTTTCGGATTTATAGGAGCAATCACATGTCATTGAAAATTTACAATGATAAGAGTATAATTCTATTTAATTATTAAATGTGAAATAATTAATTATTATATTAAAATTACTGTGGCAGTCAATATATTAATGTTTAATTATTAATAAATTTATCTTTAAATAATTATATACATACGAACATAGATATGTATATAATATATATATCTATATAGTATTTATATACTCGTATGTATATATATGTATATGAATAGCACTTAATGTGTTTCTTCTAAAATGTTTTATTTATATCTTCCAAAAAATATTTTTCTATGTAACTTTACTGTCGCGTAAAAAAACATTTAACTTAATGAGACTAACATTTTTAATTTAACTAACATTTTTAATTGTGTTTACCGTGACAATGGCTTTTTTTAATGGATATTAGGGGTGAAATTTTAACCCGTAAAGAATTTAATCAATAATTCAATGAAATGCAGTGATATTTAATAATTTTATATATATATATTCTCATAATTTATTTCTTATAATTTTAAATCCATAAAAAATTTAAACTTCGTATAGGCTTTTTTTTCCATTGTGTATTAATTACGATAATATTATTTAAAAAATATTTTTAATTTCTTAAAAGCGATAACATTGATTATATGGATTATACATTTCTTCTTATTTTTATTTTTAATTAATCATACTATACTCGCAACTTATTAATCGTTTATGTTTATTAAATTTTTAGATTTTAATTTTATAATTTTTTTAACGTTAATATTTCTATGACATATTTCTTTTTAACTTTTTTGTTTTTTAATTAATAAGATATAACGACTTACGAAAATTCATCGGTGATAGATTTATCTTTAATTATTCTTTATTATACATGATGGCCAATAGATGGATCAAAAGTTCTTGGATGATTTAAAAATCACAATTATTGAGTTGGCCAATAAGTAACATTGTAATATTTAATACAGGGTGGAGCAAAAAAATCTCTACTTGACTTTGAAAATTAATAAATCTACTTTAATTAGACTTTTTAGATTAATTCTTCCTTTCTTAATGTAAAACTACAAAGCCTATGAATTTCTGGACGGTCCGAAAGAAAACTATTAGCTTCGATAAATCTCGAAAAGGAATAATTGATTTTCGAAATCATGGAGATATTTTTGGGTCCATATTTGTATTAAAAATTGTGACATTGGGTAACAATCTATTGGCCAATCGAATAATATTCTTTCGAGACAAACTTTAGGCTCGTTATTTTACAAGCTAGGGACATTTTCGATCATCCAATTTCGTACTATACTATTTAATCGAAACATTATTGTTTTGCATTATATTTTTCAAGGTTACAGGTTTCACCAATACCATGAAAGCGATAACATTGTGCAAACGCTTGCTCGGTTTTTCAGGTGTTTGGCCATTGGAAATTCGGGACTCTTTGTTCCTACCATTACTATTTTACGGATGTATTTACATTTTTTTAGGAGTTCTCGATTTGATCGATTACATCAATGATTTTCATTACGTATTGACAAATATTATGGAGAATTTGATGATTTTAATGACACTGATGAAATTTGGGATATGCCGATTGAAGCATGGATCATTATCAAGATTTTTGACAGAAACGGAAAATGATTATAACGTTGATAATTATAAAACTAAAGAGGAGAGATTAATTTTTATGAAATATAACAAATTTGCCTATATATTTATCATCACTGCGTTCCCATCGTTAACCTTCGTAATTCTTTCGTATTATTGTAAAACTGTCATACCGGGTATAATTAATGGTATTACAAATATTTTTAACATTTTTATTATATTCATTTATAGAAGACATTGATAATATTACGTTTTAACGAAATAATAGACAAAATTGTAATAGATATATATATATATTTTTTTTTCTGACAAGAGTTATCTGCTTTCAAAGAGAGAAACAGAGCGATATTATCGTATTTATTGTATTTTATTTAACGAAAAGCTTCAAAAATTGTTTCAAGTACAATTCTCTTTTTTCTATTAAGAACTTATATTTTTTTTCTAACGGCACTGTAATTTATGTAATGAAAGAATTAACTTTTGTCTGAAACATTTTCTTAGTTATCTCGTGATTTATTGAAATATTTGATTAATATTTGTCGTTTAAACAATTTTTTTTTTCAAAAATGTCATTTAAAAATTGACGAATGACTTTATTAAATTACGTATTTTGTTTCGATGCAGTTATTACAAATTCTACGTCGGAATATAAATTACCTTATAAAATAAAGCCGTTATTAAAGCCGTACGATGCAAAAACTTATGCATTTGGTTGCATACATGAATTTTTACGTATATTAATGATCATTTCCGCTAATAGTGGTACTGATTGTTTATTGGCTTCTACCGGTTTTCATCTTACCGGTCAATTGGCCATACTGAACTGTAGAGCGAAGGAAATTTTAAAGGAAACCGATGTTTCTCAGCAAGGAATTCATAAGATAATTCTTCGACATCATCGTTTGATAAGGTGACGTCACTTTTTTAATTAAATCATCTAATTCTTAAAGGAACGTCTAATGAATGAAATCTTTCTTTTTTTTTTCTTTTTAATCGATTCAAATACGTTGATCGTTATGATTCGCTAGTAGTCGTGGGTTTTTTTTGGGTGTATATTTAAGATATGAACTTTTTAAAAATTTTTCCTCCTTTCCTTACAATTTTATTACGATTACGTTACGACAAAATTTTATAGTTTTTTTTCTCTAGCGGAATTGTTTATAATAATATAGGTATTTATTAATGATATTGTAAGCGGTTTAAATTGCAAGAAAAATTTCAATGATCATGGTTTTTGTCGTATACTTATGCGAAAGTTAAAAGTCCAAAAACTCTTTCATCGACGTCACATTTGTTCTAACATTCAAAATGAAACAAATATATTTTACGTCTTAATTAATATAAATTTAATATAATTTCATTGTGTGTATAAAAATATATCTTTTTTTTTTTTATATCAATTTAGTTTTTTATCACGAAAAATAAAATTCAAGACGGTCGTTTTAATTCGTTAAAGTCACTTTTTAGTCAGATTATTTTAGATTTAATATCGAATGAAGTTTTGTTCGAATACGTTTCTACGATTACAACGAATTATTAAGATTTGATTTTTCGGTAGAAAAATTTCGAAATGATTGTTTTAACCCTTGAAGAAATTTTTCCTTGGCAAAAATAATAATAAAATAAGTTTCATACATTTTTAATATCAATTAATATCACTTGAAGAAAGAAGAAATTTTTTGTTTCTTTTAGTATGAGAAAGATGTCATTATGAAAAAAAAAAAAAAAATAATTTATCTTCTTCGTATTTGTTTCAGATTAGCGGATATATTAGAGGATAGTTTTAGCGTCGTCATTTGTCAACAATTATTAGGTACAACTATACAAATTTGTATATCGAGTTATCAAATACTCTCCGTACGTAGACATCACTTTATACAAATGTTGCATTCTACATCGTCTAATAAATAATTTCTAATTTTGTAGAGTTTAGCTGTATTAGAAGGAATCGGTATAATAATTTTCGGTCTACACATTTTTGTTTTGTTGAGTACGTTGTTCACTTATTGTTACATCGGTGATTGTCTCATCGAAGAAGTAATTAATTGAATTTTTTATTGAATTGCAATTCAATCTGTATTTAGATACAATCAAATTTATTAATTCTATTTTATTTCGTTTTTTTTTTTTTTATTATTATTTTCTTTCTTTTAATCCAGAGCACGAACTTATGTCTGGCGCTTTATCATTGCGACTGGTACGAGTTATCGACGATCGATATGAAATCGATTTACATTTGCATGATTCGCTCTAGGAAACCATTGCAATTGACTTGCGCAAAATTTTGCGTCATTTCCTTGCGTACTTTTACCATCGTAAGTCAGTTAATATTTTTTTTTCTTTCTTTTTTTTTTTTTTTTAATATGTCATACATATTAGGTAAGATTTTGTTTTTCTTTATTTTTAAGTTATTTTATTTCAATTGTCATCTTGTTATTTGTTCTTATATTCTTTCCTTATATTTTAATTTCGTCATTCTCTTCTGCCAATGTTTTGTTTTGTTTTCTTTTTTTTTTTTTCTAATCCATGATTCGCTTTTCACAAGTTTCTATTTTTTTTTCTTTTTTTTGTTTTTTTTTTTTTTTTATAGTTCTTATTTTTATTCGTTTGTTATTGATCGCATTTTTATTCATTAACTTTTCAACATTTATCGAGATGAAATGTTCTTATTAATACTTTTTTTTTACATATCATTTATATTTTTTGTTCGTTTTATTTTTACAAAGAAGTGTCATATGTCTTTGAACGTTTCTTTTTCACCTTCTTTTTTTATTAGTTTTCTGAATTTTTATTTAGCATTTTTCTTTTTCTTCGATAATTTATACATTTCGGGGTATAAATGATATGTTAAATTTTGTGAATTTTCCAGGTAATGAAGACATCAATGGCGTATCTATCAGTATTACGAACGTTTATGGAGACAAAATTATGAAATAATTAGTCTTGAATAATAATAATTAGAATATTATTATTGAAATTTTGATAAAACTTTTGAATATATTGCATGTAATAAATGAGAATAAAAATATGTTATTTAGATGAGAATAGATAGGATAAATATTATGGATGATATATTTGTTATTTATATGAATATATTTGACTCAAACTAACTTTTAATCTAATCTCTTATTTTTTTTTTTTACTTTATTAGAAATTTTTATGCATTAGCATAAAATTTTTTTTTCATTTAAATATTTTTTTTTTTTTACATAATTATCGATGTCACAAAAATTATAATTTGTATAATATAATTATAATTCTAATTATATTTGAATATATACTCGTATTAAATATATATTATATTTAAATATAATTTCAATTTTACTTATATAAATTTAATTTAAAAATTATTATAAATTAAAATTTTTTAAATCAGGATTTATATATATATTAATTTTATATTTTAATATTAGTTTAAATATAGTTTAAAATATAAAAATATCTATATACATACCTATGTTATCCAATATATATTATATACACATTATTAATTTTAGATGGCTGAGAATAAATATTAACGTATGTATATGAGTATGTGTACTATTGACGTTGCATATGATTGTATCTGTGTATGTGCTTCTTTTAACGTAAGAAATAATAAACTTGAACGTTCAGTTTATTGTCATCGATAATTATTAATCAATTATGCATTTTCATCGTAATCGATTTCTCGGGTAACATAACATTTTAAAGTTACATTCTTTGGCATAATAAAACAAAATTCGCTTTGGTAAATAATAATTTCAGTAAGTCCTTTACGATTGTAAATAATCATTTTTGTCACATGAAAATGTCCTACGTACAAATTGAATTTATTAATAATTTTTGTTATTTTCAGAAGCAACCACAACGATCTTCAACAATTCCATTCTAATAGCGTTCGATGCAGTAGCATATTTTTTTGTACACCTCATAACGATCGATTAGAAGATAACTGACAAGAAGGAGACTTGTGGGAGGGTAGAATTCAACTACTTAAAAACTTGGATAACCTTCAATTTCCTTTTTTGCTATTCCGTAATAATACTGGGCCACGCTGTTTCCCTTTTTGCTGGAAAAATATTCACGAGGGCGTTACGTAGAAACTTTCGACGGATATAGAGTCCCAAAAAAAAAAGTAGACAAGGTATATTGTACTTAGAGAAAGGGGTAGATAAAAATGATTAATGCAAAACACCGTCTGTCAAATGTTGATCGATTATTGTTGAGTCGACTTCGTTCGTTAACTACTCACCCCTTCTCATTTCTTTTTTTTTTTGGTCCGTACCTTCTATACAGTTCGAAATGAACGCAAAAACTGACTCGTATCCACTTTTTCTTTTCTTTTCTTTTTTTTTTTTTCGTTAATCGCATAAACTATTCAACCAACCAATTTCAACCCCTTTTCGTACGTAGTTTACGTCGGGAGTAGTTCGTGCTTGGACGAACAGTCGGCCGGTGACCTTCGAGCGAACAAAATGAAAAGAACCAAAGAAGTATGGTGATAATGTCGATTTATTTTTATTATTATTATTATTTTTTTTTATTGTTAATTGCCAGTTCGTTTGACGAGCGCGACGTTTTGTGACAATAATCGTCGCGAGTGAATTTGTTTCGACTCTCTTGAAAAAAGCCATTGTGACGGTTTCAAAAAATCGCTATCTTTTCTTTTCCTTTTTCTTCGCATTTTTCTAACTAAAGAGATTTCGAAAAGATGTTGTTAATTTTTTTTTTAAAGCGCAATTTGAACGATCTTTTGTTTTTTTTTCTTTTAAGAATTTTTATTCTTTTAATCATCGTCGTGATTTTGAATAAGCGTAATTTTTTTTTTGAAATTTTTTTGACATATTGCTTGCCATAGTGTTATTTCACGTGACTGTTAATTAATTTCTTGGTAACTTCATGGTGTAACAATTTCTTATTAATTCAAGAATTAATTAATCTATGTTTCAAGTGACATCGAATAAAATTATTTTCTAATTATACAAATGAATAGAAAAACTGCATTAGTGATTTGTGAAACTATTAAGAAAGTTTATTAATAATTATCATTTCTATTACTAATTTATCAAAACGAATATGTCACGAAATAATATTCATTTTTAGTTTTTTTTTTTTTTATGATATAAGTAATAATTAATATTTTGATTATTAGTGATTACTTTGCTCTTTAATGATTCGAAAGTAAACCAACATATTCAAGAGAAATAAAATTTTATGACTGGTGTGATTTATTAATGCAATATTTGTGTTTTGTTATTATTATTTTTGCGTAATTTTGTTTAGTTCTTGTGTTATTAATTTTATGGTTTTAGTCAACTTATGGATTTATAAGTGCAACCACATGTCATTGAAAGTTTACAGATATAAAAGTGCAATTTTATTTAATTATTGGACGCATAATAATTAATTATTTTATTAAATTTATTTCAATTGTGATAATTCTATTGTGGCTTTTGTGATCAGATATGAAAATACCATGGCAGTCAATATATTAATCTTTTAATGTTAAAAAATTTATCTTTAAATTATTATATGTATATATATATATATATATATATATATATATATATATATATATATATATACTCGTATGAATATATATGTAAATATGTATCTCTTAATGTGTTGTGATTATATGTATAAAAGAATATTTTTACATATAAGTTTACTGACATTTAAAAAAAAAGATTTAACATAATGAAACTAACATTTTTAATTGTGTTTACCGTGACAATGGCTTTTTTTAATGGATATTAGGGGTGAAATTTTAACCCGTACAGAATTTAATCAATAATTCAATGAAATGCAGTGATATTTAATAATTTTATATATATATTCTCATAATTTATTTCTTATAATTTTAAATCCATAAAAAATTTAAACTTCGTATAGGCTTTTTTTTCCATTGTGTATTAATTACGATAATATTATTTAAAAAATATTTTTAATTTCTTAAAAGCGATAACATTGATTATATGGATTATACATTTCTTCTTATTTTTATTTTTAATTAATCATACTATACTCGCAACTTATTAATCGTTTATGTTTATTAAATTTTTAGATTTTAATTTTATAATTTTTTTAACGTTAATATTTCTATGACATATTTCTTTTTAACTTTTTTGTTTTTTAATTAATAAAATATAACGACTTACGAAAATTCATCGGTGATAGATTTATCTTTAATTATTCTTTATTATACATGATGGCCAATAGATGGATCAAAAGTTCTTGGATGATTTAAAAATCACAATTATTGAGTTGGCCAATAAGTAACATTGTAATATTTAATACAGGGTTGAGCAAAAAAATCTCTACTTGACTTTGAAAATTAATAAATCTACTTTAATTAGACTTTTTAGATTAATTCTTCTTTTCTTAAGGTAAAACTACAAAGCCTATGAATTTCTGGACGTTCCGAAAGAAAACTATTAGCTTCGATAAATCTCGAAAAGGAATAATTGATTTTCGAAATCATGGAGATATTTTTGGGTCCATATTTGTATTAAAAATTGTGACATTGGGTAACAATCTATTGGCCAATCGAATAATATTCTTTCGAGACAAATTTTAGGCTCGTTATTTTACAAGCTAGGGACATTTTCGATCATCCAATTTCGTACTATACTATTTAATCGAAACATTATTGTTTTGCATTATATTTTTCAAGGTTACAGGTTTCACCAATACCATGAAAGCGATAACATGGAGCAAACGATTGCTCAGTTTTTCTGGAGTTTGGCCATTGGAAATTCGGAACTCGTTGTTCCTACTGTTTCTATTTTATGGTTGCCTTTACAGTTTTCTAGGACTTCTCGATTTGATCGATTACATCAATGATTTTCATTATGTACTGACGAACATTGTCGAGAACATGCTGATGATAATGACACTGACGAAATTTGGAATGTGCCGAATGAAATATCGATCATTGTCAAGATTTTTGACAGAAATAGAAAACGATTACAACGTCGATAATTATAAAACCAAAGAGGAGAGATTGATTTTTATGAAATATAACAATTTTTCCTATATATTTATTATGACTATGTTACCATCGATGACCTTCATAATTCTTTTGTATTATTTTAAAACTGTCATACCGGGTATAATTAATGGTATTACAAACATTTTTAACATTTTTATTATATTCATTTATAGAAGATATTTATAATATTACGTTTTAACGAAATAATAGACAAAATTGTAATAGATATATATATTTTTTTTTTCTGACAAGAGTTATCTGCTTTCAAAGAGAGAGACAGAGAGACATTATCGTATTTATTGTATTTTATTTAACGAAAAGCTTCAAAAATTTTTTCAAATACAATTCTCTTTTTTCAATTAAGAACTTATATTTTTTTCTAACGGCACTGTAATTTATCTAATGAAAGATTTAACTTTTGTCTGTAACATTTTCTTAGTTATCTCGAGATTTATTGAAATATTTGATTAATATTTGTCGTTTAAACAATTTTTTTTTTCAATAATGTCATTTAAAAATTGACGAATGATTTTATTATATTACGTATTTTGTTTCGATGCAGTTATGACAAATTCTACGTCGGAATATAAATTACCTTATAAAATAAAGCCATTACTGAAGCCGTACGATGCAAAAACTTATGCATTTGGTTGCATACATGAATTTTTACGTATAACAATGGTCATTTCCGCTTATGTCGGAACTGATTGTTTATTGGCTTCTATTGGTTTTCATCTTACTGGTCAATTAGCGATATTGAGATGTAGAGTAAAAGAAATTTTAAAGGATATTGATGGTTCTCGATATGGAATTCATAAAATGATTCTTCGACATCATAGTTTGATAAGGTGACGTCATTTTTCTAATTAAATCATCTAATTCTTAAAGGAACGTCTATTGAATGAAATCTTTTTTTTCTTTCTTTTTAAACGATTCAAATGCGTTGATCGATACGACTTATGATACGACGATTGTTTTAATATTCTTAGGATATGAATTTTTTTGATAATTTTTTGTTCTTTTTTCTTAAAAATTTGCTAAAATTTCGTTACGACAAAATAGTTTTGTTCCCTAATGGGAATTGTTTATAACAAATTTGTAATGTTGATTTTCTTTAATTAGATTGTAAACGTTTTAATTGCAAGAAAAATTTCAATGATTATGATTTTTGTCGTAGACTTATGCGAAAGAGTCCAAAAATTTTTTCAACGATGCCATATTTGCTCTAACATTGAAAATGAAACAAATATATTTTACGTCTTAATTAATATAAATTTAATATAATTTCATTGTGTGTATAAAAATATATCTTTTTTTTTCTTTTTTATATCAATTTAGTTTTTTATCACGAAAAATAAAATTCAAGACGGTCGTTTTAACTCGTTAAAGTCACTTTTTAGTCAGATTATTTTAGATTTAATATCGAATGAAGTTTTGTTCGAATACGTTTCTACGATTACAACGAATTATTAAGATTTGATTTTTCGGTAGAAAAATTTCGAAATTGATTGTTTTAACCCTTGAAGAAATTTTTCCTTGGCAAAAGTAATAATAAAATAAGTTCCATACATTTTTAATATCAATTAATATCACTTGAAGAAAGAAGAAATTTTTTGTTTCTTTTAGTATGAGAAAGATGTCATTATGAAAAAAAAAAAAAAAATAATTTATCTTCTTCGTATTTGTTTCAGATTAGCGGATATATTAGAGGATAGTTTTAACATCGTCATTTGTCAACAATTATTAGGTACAACTATTCAAATTTGTATGTCGAGTTATCAAATACTCTCCGTACGTAGACATCACTTTATACATATGTTGCATTCTACATCGTTTAATAAATAATTTCTAATTTTGTAGAGTTTAGCTGTATTAGAAGGAATCGGTATATTAACGTTCGCTATATACGTTTTCGTTTTATCGAGCACATTGTTCACTTATTGTTACATCGGTGAATGTCTCATCGAGGAAGTAATTAATCGTATTATTAATTGAATTGCAATTCAATCTTTAATTTCATTCGATCGTTTATTGATGCGATTTTGTTTCTTCTTTTTTTTTCTCTCTTTTTTTTTTTTTTCTTTTCTTTTTTGTTTTCTTTCTTCAATCCAGAGCACGAACTTGTGCGAGGCGCTTTATCATTGCGACTGGTACGAGTTATCTACGATCGATATGAAATCGATTTATATATGCATGATTCGTGCTAGAAAACCACTACGATTGACTTGCGCGAAGTTTTGCATTGTTTCCTTACGCACTTTTACCGATGTGAGTCGTTATTTTTAATACTTCTGCTTTTTCTTTTCTTCTTCTTCTTTTTTTTCTTCTTTAATCTATCATTCGCATTACGCAAGATTTTTTTTCTCTTTATTTTTATCTTTTTTATCCTTTAATTTGGCTTTTCTCGTTAATTGCTTTTTTCTTATCTTTTTTTTATATTTTACTTTTGTCATTTTCTTGCGTGAATTTTTTTGTTTTTTTTTTTGTTTATAAAGTATAATTTGCGTTTCACAAGTTTCGATTTTCTTTCAAAATTTTAATTTTTATTTATTTGTCATTGTAATGGTTTTTATATTTAATAATATATCATCGTAGAACGAGATGAAATGTTTTTTATAATATTTTCTTTTATCTATCATTTGTATTTTTTGTTTGTTTGTTTGTTTTATTCGTTGATTGTATTTATTTATTTATTTCCCTGAATTTTAAGTTAGAATATTTTCGATTGTTTAAACGTTTAATGGTTGAAATGATTTGTCAATTTCTTGTAAAATTTTCTAGATAATGAAGACATCAATGGCGTACTTATCAGTATTACGAACATTTATGTAAACAGAATTGTAAATTAGTCTTGAATAATTATTATTGAAATATTATTATTGACATTTTGATAAGAAGATAAAACATATTACATGTAATAAATTATCATAGAATCATTTTATTTAAATAAATATTTATAAGATAAACGTTATAAATGATATATTTGTTATTTATATGAATATATTTGACTGAAGTTATTACTTTTAGACTAACTTTTCATTTTATTTACTTTATTATCTTCCTATTTTTTTTTTTTTTAATATTAATGGAATAAAAACCAATATATATATATATATATATATATATATATATATATATATGTAATTATATCGAGTTTTATAAAATTATTGATTTATAATAATTTTTAAATTAATAGGTATATATTTAAAATTAGAATCATATTTGAATATAGTAAAAATTATATACATTAAACAAATTCTAAATTATTATTTTTGTATTATCAATAATAATGTAAAAAAAAAACATATTTAGTTATTCTAAAGAAAAAGAAAACTTTTTTTATTTAATATTGAAATATCTGGACAAAATTTGATTTTATCGTACACACATTTTTAATATACAATGTGTCCAAATTATCACTAACAATCTGACGATTTAGAGGAATTTAATTTAATTTCATTGAAGAGAACACCGTGCCGTGTTTACCGCAATGATTATTATAATCTATTTTTAATACGATAATATTAAGCGGATTTTCTAAATGAAAATAATTATTTGTTGCGATCATTCGGAAACAAGTGTTTTTATTTGTAAAATTTTATCAGTTTTATAAAAATTAAATTATAATTGAATTGATAAAAATAATGTACAAAAAAATTAATGTTTTAATTTATCAGTAAATTGTTAATATCAAATGAAAGACGATATTAAAGCTAATTAATAATATTATTCCATCATGGAGAAAAATAAAGGATATATAGTTAGTCATATAATAAATTTGTAGACTTAACAAACACACGTCCAATATCAGCTATGCTTCTGATTCAAACGTGAATTAGTAAACTACATCATTCCTCTTAATACATGTCGAAGAATATTTCAGCTTTTTTCTCGAACTACCGATAATAAACAACATTGACTGTAATCGTAATTTCGATTATCATCATTGAGTGCAGCGTATGCATCGCATTTTGAACCTACGTTTCATTCTAAACACCGAACGAGGCACGAAAATGTCCGAAGCAATCGTCGCTAGGATATACGGGTGAGTCAAGAGTATTCGTTAGAAAATGATTAGAACGTTACGAAGATATAAAAAACAAATCGATGATTAACCGGATCGTCGCACCTAAGCGAAAATTGGCATAATCTTGTACTTGTTTACGAGCCCTACGAGTGGCGACAAAAATGTTGAAAAATTAAAAAAATAAGGAAAGAAAAGAAATGCCATAGTCGGCATCCGTTAATCATTGGTAGTTCTTTTTTTCGAGAAAAATGAAGATTGCATTTTACAGAAGAACAATGAACTGGAAAATCGGGAGCCGAATCTGTACCGTCTGAAAAGTGAAATCGGATTCGTCAATCGATTGCAATGGCCGTTGCAATCGTTCGATGCTAATTCACGTCAAAAAAAATTTCTGAACGTACATAAAGCAAATATTTCGTGGGAAACGATTATTCAAATCGTAAAGCAATTAATTCGACATATTCGTCGAATTTTGGATGACCTTATCATACGAATTACATTGTCAACCTGGTACAAAGTATATCTCTGTGATGACAGTCGATTAACGACGTTAATGTCGATTGAACTTCACTATCGATGTAAATTACATTTCGATTCGAAGCACAAAGTATGTAAGTATATATATTACATATTTTATTATAGCAAATTTTTTTATTAATTAGGCACAACGAACACGTTTTAATCGTACGGATTGTACAGCGTACAATTAATACTTTCGTAAAGATCACAATGAAACGAAGATTGTGATAATGTCTTTTGATTCGTACGATACTATACTTATGACGAACAATAATAAAAAGAAGAAACTTTGAATCTAACGAGGAAACAGGATATAACTTATTAGAAGGAGGTGGTAAACTCGGTAAAAGGTCTTTATCTTATCTCGGTAAAAAGTCTAATCTATTATTACACTCTAACAATCCAACGGAAAAGTTACTTTACATGAAACTTTCTTTCGCAACGACGAATATCAATAATCCCTGTACGAGCGAATAAATGGACGTAAAAAAAAAAAGAAAAGAAAAGAAAAGAAAAAACGGAAGAGAAAACGTCGTACGAATGAAAATTGTAACAATAAAGTTTTTTTTTCTTTTTTTTTTTTATAGAGGCAGTCGCTAAATGTTTTCCGTAGCACATCGGGTAAAGCTGAATAAATATTTTATCGTTAGATCGTCAACCCCTCGTATCAACGAGATACAGTTAATCGATTAATTCTCTAATACGTTTTTTCCTCGCCTAATGTTACGGACAAACTTTCTTCATTTTTCGTTCTCTCTCCTGGCTGACTATATTATTCAAGCGTGCATTTCTAACCCTTTTTTCTTTCCTTCAAAAAAAAGTTTACAACGGAGGTTGATCGATCGTTTTCCTGTCAGTCAGTTGTAAACCTTCAAAGGGATAACATGGAGAAAAAAATAGAAGTAAGCACGGATAATATTTTCCTTCGTTACACCGTTATATCTAGTTTAATATGTAATTTTGAAATTGCACGTACATATTGTTTATATTTTATTTATATTTTTCTTGTATACGTTTTTTTTTAGCTTATTTTTTTCTTTTCTATCATACGGTGGCATATTATTAATATATTGGTTTTGTTATTAATACGATGACATTGGAATGACATTAATCTCATAAGAATTTTTTGTTTCCTTTAATTTTGATTTTAATAAATCGTATTTAATTAAAATTGATCGTATTGATTTTGGAATTTTATTGTATTGGCTGTTTATTTTTTTTTTTTTTTTTTTTTTTAGATCTCCATATTAATAAAATTTCTTTTCTTTTTTCCCATCAATAAGTTTCTTGATGATAATCTTTTTTTCTATCTCATGAACTCTATTTTTTCAGATTAGAATTCTAGATTATTTGATTTCTTATTCATTGTTTTTATTGTCAAATAATTTTTTGTATATTATCATAACAACGGATATAATTATTATAAAATTTCTTACAGTAATACTTTTCTTTTTGATTTATTTTCTTCTTATTGCATTTGTGTAATAATATAATTGGTATTTTTTGTATTATAATATAATTTCGTAACTTTTCTGTCTCTTTTAGTTTTAATGATCCTTTTTTTTTTGATTATTATTTTCTACTTACTGGTAAAATGAAAATTTTGATATTAATTAAAAGTAACAATAATATTTGTTAGTCATACTGAAAGTTTTTATCACAAGGATTAATCAATCCTTCATTGAAAGAATTTTTTTTTCTTTTAAATTCTACACTACATAGAAAAAAAGTCTTTGTGAATTAATTTTTTTCATTTGTGGATAATTTTTTTTTTATTTTCAGAAATTAATCAATCCTTCGTTAAAAAAAAAATATATATATATATATTTTTTAATTCTACACTACAAAAAGAAAATATCTTTACATTTTTTCGTTGATAATATTTTTTATTGTAAGAAATTATTTGACAACAAATATGATAAATCGTATCGTTGATAACATTTGCATATGTGTACGCGTATACTTATATTAATTATGTATACAATATATAACTAATTATTATACCTAATTGTAACTTCAAAAATATAAATTGTTTCTTCTTCTTTATTTTTCTTTTTTTTTTTTTATTAATAAAATTATTAATAAAATCCACAAAATTAGTATTATAATGTATTAATGAAAATTAATATACACGTATATAGAATATTTTTTAAGACAAGAAAACCGATTATAATATTTCAAATTAATATTTAATATATTAATATATAATAAAAAATATTTATTACAATTATAATTAAAAGCTATCGATTTTATTAAATCAATGATATCACTGGTATCGTTCTACGTAATTTTTTTTTTTCACTACGAAAAATTTTCGATACTAGAGAAAATTTTTTTAAAAATATTCTTTAAGAAGAGAAAGAACATAATATCTTTGTTCAATTAATAATTCACGATTATATATTATAAATATTTAATAAATCTATTTTTTTTTTCTTTTATTTATTTATTATTACAAGCTATCAATTTTATCATATAAAAGAAATCATTATTATTATATAATTTTTTCTTTTGTTTAGATATTAATTACAAAATAATGTTCCTTATTCCATTTTTAATATTTTATTATATCTTTTTCAATCATTTACTAATTCTTATATATATATATATATATTTATTATTATTATTATTATTATTACAGACAATCGACGTAACCGAAGCAATGAAGTCATTACTATGGAACAGACTGTTACTGAAATATGTTGGAATTTGGCCTCTCGAAATTTCTAATGCTCTTTTTCTCTTTTTTTTTATTTATCTTTTCTTACATTGTTCATTGACATTCGCCGAATTGACACATCGTAAACATAGTCTCGGAGATATAATGTCGATATTCACGGAAAATATTTTACTTCTAATGACCCTAACGAAAATAACTACATGCTGGATTAACAGACAATCATTAGGAGACTTATTAATCGAATTAGAAGATAATTTCATCGTCGACAATTATAATACGTACGAGAAGAGATTTATATTTATGAAATATACCAAAATGGCGAAATATTATTTTTTAATAGCTGTTACCTCGATGTCTATTGCCGTTGGATTATATTGGATAAACGAGATGATACCGAACGTTAAAATTGGTAATCGAATTTGTCGAATTTTTCATTAGAAATAATTTTATTGATTATATTATGTTTTATTTATTATCTGTGTATGTATGTATTATGATTGATTATAAATTATGAATGTGTTTTTATTAGGTTGGAAACTATGAAACGGGCGTTGAGTGAAGATAAAAAACTAAACAAAAACGCCCGTTTCATAGTTTCCAACTGGATACTTATTGGTTGGAAACTATGAAATGGGCATTGAGTGAGGATAAAAAACTAAACAAAAACGCCCGTTTCATAGTTTCCAACCTAATATATCACCATCGTTGAAAGTAATAGAAAAGACAAAAAAGAAGAATGTATTAAGAATGATTTTATGATTTCATTATTTCACGCGACAAATATATTTTAATAATAATAAGAAGTAAAGTCAAACCAAATGACTTCCGGTTTGTAACAGGAAGTTCAATGATTTCTTTCTTCGATAGTTCAATATAGTCGTTTATGATTTTTATTTAATTTTTATTTAAACGTGACTTTTTTCTTTTATTTTCTTTATTATTATTATTATTATTATTATTATTCTTTTTTTTTTTATTTTATTTTTTTAATTAGTGTCCAACTTTCAGGAAATATTTTAAAAGTTTAATCAATTATCGGATGAAGTGTGTATATTTATTTAACAATTAACAAAATATATATTTATATATATATATATATATATATATATATATATATATAAATAAATAAATTCAATAAAGCATTTTTGAACATAAGTTTATATAAACTTTTTCCATCTACTTGACCTCAATAATACGTAATATAAGTTTGTTCCTATGCTTTTTGGACACTCTGTATATATAATATATATACATGTATGCGTATATGTATGTTTGTATATACGTTTTAAAAAATACATTTTTTTTATTAGTTTAATGACTACTACAGGCACTAATTTCTTTAATAATTATTTCTTTTTTTTTCTTTTTTTTTTTTTTTTTTTTTTTTTTGATTTAATTCAATTGTATCTGTCCTTGATTTTTCTTAGATCTTAATATTAATATATATATTAATTTTTTTTTTGCAGCAATAGGAAATTCATCATCGAGTTACAAACTACCTTACAAGACACGAACTATCATCGATGTAGGTGATATTAGGGTATATATTTGTCTCTGTCTTTATCAAACATTGGTAGTACCGATTATTACATTGGGTTACGTTGGATTCGATTGTTTGTTCACAAATCTTGCTTTTCATATTACTGCACAATTTGGAATTCTAAGTTGCTCGATCAAAGAAATTCTTGACGATTCTAATGGTTTTCAATGTAACATGAAGAAACTTGTACTTCGACATTACAAATTGATCAGGTAATAATCAGGATGACAATTTTTTTGATAATAGTTAAATATTTTTCGTTTTTATTTTTTTTTTCTTTTTTTGTTTTTTTTTTTCGAATGCAATGCAAGCAATACAATAATTATAATGGAAACGATATCATAAAGCTATGTTCGATAGAATGCAAGTTAGACATTTTTTTTTACCCGTAAAAACGAGAATATTTTTGCAAAATAAAATTACCTCGTATTTGTAGTTATTAGATTTAAATCGGGTAATATCGTCGCACTTATGGTTTCTTCGTTTGTTGTAAATTTTCAATGTCGTTTTTCAAAAAGTCAATTTTGGTTTTTGTTTTTTTCTTGGTTTCTTTTTTCCAAACAGAAACCAACTTTTTTTTTTTTTTTTTTTTTTTTTTTATAACGATGACATATTGCACGTAAAAAAGAATACTTTCGTCTGAAATATTTTTTTTCCCCAATCGAAATCAATATTCAGACGATTGAAATGTATTTGAAAAGAAAAAAAGATGCATCTGATCATCCAACAAAATAATATATTGATATAAATAATTTATTATTACAAATTAATTAGTAGAAATATGTTCGATTTTTTCTTCGTACGATTAATAACGTGTCAATTAATACTATACGAAGAAAATGATTAACCTAAACGAATAATTATAATCATGGTAACGAACGTATAAATAAATATTTTTTATATTTTATAATATTGTATTAAAACTATTACCGTGTTATCTTAATATCTTGTATATTTTTTTGGATCTCTTTTTTTTTTTTTTTTTTTTTTTTTTTAATCAGACAAGCGGAAACTTTGGAAGACAATTTTAATGTATTAATATTGCAACAATTGATGGGAAGTACGTTTCAACTTTGTATATCCGGTTACAATACGCTTTTGGTAAGTATTACAATGTTACATGTTAATGGACGAATGTAACGAATGTCTCTGATGTATAAATGTATTTTTCTTTTTCTTTTTTTTTTATTTTAACAAATTTTCTTTCAGGACACAGTAAAGAAGGAAGGATTAACGGTTGTCATATTTTATTCGTATGCATTTTGCGTCATGAGTACATTGTTTACTTATTGTTACATCGGCGAGTGTCTTATTCAGGAAGTAATTGAAATTAATTGGCGAGATACTGGATGTTTTATTTAATTTGATTGTCAGTAAAATTTGTTCATATTTTATTGAAAATATTTTCATTTCTAATAATTATTCTTCATTCGTAAAATTTGTTATTTATAATTAATTTTAAGGAAAAAGAAAAGAAAAAGAAACAAAAAAAGAAAAGGAAAGAATCACTTTTACATACGACAATGTTTATTAATATGTCTATGATATTTATTTTGAAGATGAATGAAATTTAATTGAAAAAGAATTATATATATATATATATATATATATATATATATATATATAAATATATTTAATATCGTTCATTATTTCACTTCGTCTTAATAATTATTAATTAATTTTTTTACAAATCAAGTGATATTATTAATTAAATATTTAAAAGTTGAAAATAAATTGATATATATATTTCATGAAATTCTAAAGATAATACAAAATTGAAGTGAGTATTAAATTGACGTAATAAGATTTACACACATAATATATATATATATATATATATTAGGGGGAACGGAAAGTAATGTCGTTTCTGTGCATGTCAATATTTGATTGTGATTAAAAATAAAAACTTTTTAAAAATTTATTCGTTTGAATTTAATTTAAGAAAGCGACATTACTTTTCGGTCCATCTAATGTATATATATATGTATATACATTTGTTATTGTTTATATACAGGATGTCTCATTTCGTTCATATCGCATTATTCTCTGAAAAAGTATTAAATTTTGTTAGTAATATTTGTTTTTAACATTAGAAAGATCGAAACTTAATATATACCTATATTGCTTAAAAGCCGTCAAAATGACAGCATTGTGAACGAATAACTAATGTGTTTTGAAATTTGTTTAAAATTGATTTTTAATATTTTTTATATTATTTACAGTTATATAACAAGGTATTAATAAATATTAACAATAAAGAAAAATTCTAAGAAATTGTGTCATTATATACATAATTGGTTTGTTTTCTTTTTTTTTTTGATTGAAATTAAAACGCAGTCAAAATGACTTCCTTGGGCAATCTAATGTTAAAAAATCTATCAGATCGGATTGGAAATTTGGAAAAATTGAGACACCGTATATATCATTGGAGATCAATTGCTTATAATTTTTTTTTTTTTTATTTTAACATCAATCCATTTCATATAAATTTATTTATTAAAAATCAAAAAGATTAATTATTTATTTTTTTCTTTTTTAGGAATTAATAAAATTTGAATCAAAATATTCGATAAAAAAAACCGTTTAAATTAATTTTTTATGAAAAGAATAATCTTCTTTTTCCCCCACTTTTTTTCATGACTTTTTAAAATGTATCCTTACGATATACAACTTTCAAAATTATTTATGTTTTTGGCAAAATCAAAGACTTAAAATTAGAACTAAATTTGATTTGTATTTATTAAAAAATATTTACGAGTTATTGAAGTATCGTATAATATTTGAAGAAAAATAAAAAGAGAAAAATAACAAATTGATTGCGATCAAATTTGATAGGACATTCTTTAATATATCAATCCATCGATATTTACTAATCATTGAAATGATTTTGAAAATTTAGAGTTCGAGTCTGAGCACCGCATTTTATCGTTACGAGTGGTATAACGTGTCACCGATCAACTTAAAAATGGTTAAAATTTGTATGTTGCGAATGAAGAAACAACAGCAATTAACTTCCGGTAAATTTTTCATCCTATCATTGGCCTCCTTTACCGACGTAAGTGGTCAAACGAAAAAAAAAAAAAAAAAAAGAAAAAACAAAAAGAAAAGTCTATAATTTATATTTATATTTACATTAAAATATGTCCACTCGTTAATTCGTTTTATAGATTCTCAAAACTACGATGGGATATTTGTCATTGCTACGAACACTTATATGAAGATTTCTTTTCATCCTTTTCTTTTTTATCCTTTTTTTGATCCACTTATTAACAAAAACACATTTATTTTTTCATAATAATTAAAGTATCGTTTCAAGTCAGTTGATTATTCTTTTTGTAATAAAAAGTAAATAAATATAAAAGTACGAAATTAAATCATTTCAATTATTTTCTATTTCGTAATTTTATCGAATTGTTTTTTCTTAATCGTAAAATTTCTTTTCTTTAATATCAATATATAGAAAATACGTAGAATCGGATAATTAATTTAATTTTCTAAATTACGATTACAAAATTATAATCAAAAATTCAATCGTATGTATTAAATATAATATACATATAACGTAAATATACATATATATTTATATATATATATATATAATATTAATATAATAATAATAATATATATATATATGTATATGTATAAGAACAATAGTAACAATTATTATACTCACGAGATAAACAGTACATGCTATTGAACATAATCAACAAATAGCATCCTTCTTATTGATTTTTCATTGATCAATTGGGGAATATAAGAACGTGATCCTTTCATTGTCGATAATTGATTATAATCTTGACGTATTACGGTGAGTATAATGTACGTAATTATCGTAGGACAAAGTTCACCATGAAGTTATGGCAATTGATAGATATATAGAAGTAGATAGGGTATAGACGTTGGAAATGTATGAATATTTTCAAACATTTTCACATCGATATTTTTCTTATCAATTAATTCGAACGAATGCCTTTCAATCGTACACATTTTACAACGTACAATTAACATTTGCCTAATAATCACAATGTAACAACGATAAGTAGATCGTTATAGTGTTTGTTATTTCATTCGATATTATCCTTATGACGAACATCATAGAAATAAAAACTTTGAATATAACCAGGGAACAGGATATAATTTATTAGAAAAAAGGGGTAAACTCGATGGAAGATCTTTATCGTTGTCACTCTAACAACCCAATGGAAAAGTTACTTTACGTGAAACTTTCTTTCGCTAGGACGACATTAACAACCCCTTGTAAGAGCGAATAAACCAACGTCGTAGAGGAAAGAAAAGAAAAGAACAGGAAAAAAAAAGAAGGAAGAGAAAGATTGCATTTTACAGGTGGACAATGAACCGGAAAATCGAGAGCCGAATCTGTACCGTCTGAAAAGTGAAATCTGATTCGTCAATCGATTGCAATGGCCGTTGCAATCGTTCGATGCTAATTCACGTCAAAAAAAATTTCTGAACGTACATAAAGCAAATATTTCGTGGGAAACGATTATTCAAATCGTAAAGCAATTAATTCGACATATTCGTCGAATTTTGGATGACCTTATCATATGAATTACATTGTCAACCTGGCACAAAGTATATCTCTGTGATGACAGTTGATTAACGACGTTACTGTCGATTGAACTTCACTATCGATGTAAATTACATTTCGATTCGAAGCACAAAGTATGTAAGTATATATATTACATATTTTATTATAGCAAATTTTTTTATTAATTAGGGACAACGAACACGTTTCAATCGTACGGATTGTACAGCGTACAATTAATACTTTCGTAAAGATCACAATGAAACGAAGATTGTGATAATGTCTTTTGATTCGTACGATACTATACTTATGACGAACAATAATAAAAAGAAGAAACTTTGAATCTAACGAGGAAACAGGATATAACTTATTAGAAGGAGGTGGTAAACTCGATAAAAGGTCTTTATCTTTGTCACTCTAACAGTCCAATGGAAAAGTTACTTTACATGAAACTTTCTTTCGCAACGACGAATATCAATAATCCCTGTACGAGCGAATAAACACGGACGTAAAAAAAAAAAGAAAAAAAAAGAAAAAAGAAAGGGAAAAAAACAAAACGGAAGAGAAAGCGTCGTGCGAATGAGAGCTGTAACAATAAACTTTTTCTCTTTTCTCTTTTTTTTCTTTTCTTTTTTTTCTTTTTTTTCTTTTTTTTCTTTTTTTTTTTATCGAGGTAGTCGCTAAACGTTTTCCGACGTACATCGGGTAAAAAATTGAATAAATATTTAAATCTTAAAATTGTCAACCCCTCGTATCAAAGAGACACAGTTAAACGTTTAATTCTCTAATGGATCTTTTTTTTCCCCCGTCACGGACAAACTTTCTTCAATTTTTTTTTCTCTCTCTTGACTGACTATATTATTCAAATGTGCATTTCTAACCCCTTTTTTTTCTTTTTTCTTTTTTCTTTCCTTCGAAAAGAAGTTTACAACGGAGGTTGATCGAACGTTTTACTGTCAGTCAATTGTGAACCTTCAAAGGGATAACATGGAGAAAAAAATAGAAGTAAGCACGGATAACATTATTTTATCCGTATACTTTTACATATGTGTTCTGTATAATTTTAAAAATGGACGTACATATTGTTTATATATTATTTAAGTATTCTTTTTTGTTTGTTTGTTTGCAGTCAATATTGTTTTGTTCTTTTTTTTTAGACAGACGGTATAATCTTATTATTCTATCGGTTTTATTGTTAATTTGGTGATATTGAAAAGAAATTAAGTCAAATACAATTTTGTGTGTGCGCGCGCGTGTGTGTGTGTGTGTGTGTGTGTTTAGCTGGATTTAATTAAATTATATTTTAATAATAAGTGATCTTATTGATTTAAAAAGTATACTGTATTAGATTTTCTTAAATCGCCATATGTATATAATTTTTTTTTTTTTTTTTTTTTTTTTTATAATTAATAAGTAATTCACGACAATTTCTTTTTTTCTCTTCCTAAGCGCTATTGAATTGTATTTTTAAATTAGTGATCTCGCTTATTTCGTTTGTTATTTATTTTTGTTGCAATAAAATTTCTTTTTTATTATTAAAATAAGAAAGAAGAAGGGACAGAATAATTATTAACGTTCTGCAATAACTTTTTCTTTTGATTTGTTTTTTTTTTTTATTGCTATTGTGTTACAATATCGTTGGTAATTTTTTTACGAAATAAATTTGTAATTTTTCTGGTACATTAAATTATAATGATCATATATTAAGTTCGTTTTTTTTTTTTTTTGATAATATTTCTTTTCTTTTTCAAAATTTTTTTATTTTAATTAATTACTTCATATAACTCGATGAAATAAAAATTGTAGCACAAAAGAAAATATTAAGATGTTAACAATTAAAATGTATTAGTGAATATTAATTGGACGTGATTACAATACTAAATAATTATACTGATTAAAAAAAAAAAAAAAAATTATTTTTGATTGTAACCCATAGAAAAAGAATCGTTAACCACTAATGTGCAAAATTATTTTTTCTTTTTCAAATTATATAAAAAAAAAAGGGATGAATCGTGAAATTGATAAGAATTGCATATGTGTATATGTATCTTATATTAATTATATATTTTATATTTATTCATTAAAGAGAAAGAGAAAGTAATATCATAAGTTAATATAAATTTACAATTGTATATTATAAATATTAATAAATTTATTTATTTTTTTTTTATTTAATTATTATTACCAGCTGCTGATTTTTTCGTATTAACGAAACCATTAAACTAACATTATATAATTTTTCTTTTAGACTATAATTACTAAATAATATTCTTTATTTAATTTCTAATAATTTATTATATCTTTTTCAAGTATTTATTAAATTTTATATATATATATATATATAAATATATTTATTATTATTATTACAGACAATTGACGTAACCGAAGCAATGAAGTCAATACTATGGAACAGACTATTACTTAAATGCGTTGGAATTTGGCCCCTCGAAGTTTCCAATGCTCTATTTATCTTTTTTTTTATTTATCTTTTATTACATTGTTCCTTTGCATTAGCCGAAATGACTCATCGTAAATACGATTTCAATTATTTCCTTGCAATATTTAGCGAAGTTTTATTAATTCTAATGACCCTATCGAAAATGACTACGTGCTGGATAAATAGACAAGCATTAGGACGTTTGCTCGTCGAAATACAAAATAATTTCAACGTCGATAAGTATAATACATTCGAGAAGAGATTTATTTTCATGAAATATAGCAAATTGGCGAAATATTATTTATTGATAGCAGTTACTTCAATGGCTTGCGGCACTGTTTTTTATTACTTGAACGAATTGAGATTAAGCGTGAAAATGGGTAAACGTTCTATCAAATTTATATAAGAGATAATTTTATTAATTGTTATTTTATTCATTTACGTACGTATAAAGAGTGATTAAAAAAATTATGAAATCTTGTTGAATATCTTCCTATTTTTTTTTTTCTTTTTTTTTTTTTTTTTTTGTAACAAACGAAAAGATAACAAAATTTTTATACATTCGTGTAATGCAATGTTTCATGTTTTCATGTGGTAAAAAAATATTTAATATTTTCATTAATCAGAATTTTAATTAATTACAATTTCATTAATTATTTTAATGAAATATTTAATATTAAAAAAATATTTTAATACGGAATAAAATATCCGACTTCTAATTCAAAACGGAAATTTAATGACTATTTAGTACTTTCTTCTTTTTTTTTCTTTGGAATGCCGTATTTTTTTTAACTTTTTCTTTTTTTATTAAATTATTTCGATGGTTTAATCAACTATTATTCGAATTAATCAAATTTCTTTCAAATGAAAACAATCTTGATATTCAATAAAAAAAAAGAAAAAAGAAATGAAAGAGAATATAAGAAACAATCCTATAATAAATATAATGATTAACTTATTAGGAATATTAAATTTGAAAAAAGAAAAACTTTAAAATTAATTTACAATAACAATAATAAAAAGCAAAAAAAAAAATAATTAATAATACATAAACAAATAAGTAATAAATAATTCTATAAATATTCGAATTGTCCAATATTTTCTTTTACTCCGAATCGACATATTCTAAATCACAAATATCGCTTCTAATCGCATTTAAATTTTTTTTTTCTGAATAAAATGTATGAAATTCACATCTATCATTATATAAATCGTACATATATTATATGAATTATTTTATTCGTATTTTATATAAATTATATATATATATTTTTTTATTATATATTATATTTTATTACGTTACAGTGATACCAAATTCATCATTGACTTACAAACCACCGTACAAAACAGAAACCATTGTCGATATATACGACATTAAGGTCTATGCTTGTTTCTGCATTTATCAATTGTTCTTATTACCGGCTATTATATTAGGTTACGTTGGATTTGATTGTTTATTCGCAAATCTTGCATTTCATGTTACCGCACAATTTGGAATTCTTTGTTCCATGATCAAAGAAATTCTCGACGACTCTGATGATTTTCAACGTAATATAAAGGAACTTGTACTTCGGCATTACAAATTGATAAGGTAAAAACAAATTGATATAAGGTAATTTTTTTTAAATGTAATAAAAGAAATTTTGTTTTTTTTTTTTAAATCCAATGCAATAAAAAAAAATTGAAATGTAGATCATGTTATAAAGCGACGATCGATGCAACGCAGGTTACATATTTTTTTTTTTTTTTTTTTTTTTTTTTTTTTCTTATTAATTCAAAGTCATTTATGAATGAAAAATTTTTCGAAAGTGAATTGTTCGATTCAAATGATAAAATGTCATTGCAATTGTCGTATCTTTATTTTTGATAAGTTTACATGGTTATTTTTCAAAAAGACTTCTGTGCTATTTTTTTTTTTCGAACAGAAAACAATATTTTTCTATTTTATAACGTTCACATATTCCACATGAACAAAAGGACAAGTAAATTCTCTTTGAAGTATTATTTTTCGAGATTGAAATAAATTCTCCGATGATTAAAATTTATTAAAAAAAAAAAAAAAAAAAAAGGAAAAAATTCGCATTTAATTATCCGACAAAATATATATATATATATTGATATAAATAATTAATGTTACGTATTATTTTCTAGAAATGTATCCGATTTTTTCTCGCTACGATTTTAGAATGTAAACAATTCAATCTGTACGAAGAAATGGAAATATCTAATGAAAAAATTAAGATATCTGTAACAAATATTTTTTATATTTGATTTATCATATTACATTAATAATCGTATTATGTAAATGTCATATTACGTATATATATATATATATGTAATTTGCATTTTTTTTAGACAAGCAAAAACTTTGGAAGATAATTTTAATACAATAATATTGCAACAATTAATGGGTACAACATTTCAACTTTGTGCATCTGGTTACCATACACTTCTGGTAACTATTACATATATTATGTTAATTAATTAAATGTAACGAATATCTTTGATGTTTATTTCTATTCTTTTCTTTTTCCTTTTTCTTTTTTTCTTTTTTTTTTTCCTGATATTTACAATTCAGGGCTCAGTAAGCAGTGAAATATTTACGGTGATTGTATTCAATTTTTATGCTACTAATACAATGAGTACATTGTTTGTTTATTGTTACATTGGCGAGTGTCTAATTCAGGAAGTAAGTGAAATTAATTGATCAAATAAAGGATGTTATATTTAATTTGTTCGCTTGTAAAATTGTTTCGTTTCTATTAATAATATTCTAATTTCTTAATGAATATTTATCCGTAAATTTATTATTACAATTAATTTATTTTTCTTTGATTTCATATAATAATGGAATAAAAGAATCATTGTTACGAATAAACACGTATTTATTAATAAATCTATAATTTTTATTTCGAAACTGAATCAAGTTTAATTAATAAATGAGTATTACAATAGCTATAATTAAGATCGTTCAATATTTAATTTCGTAATGATAATAAATATTAATTAGTTTGATACACTAAGTAATATTATTTATTATATATTTCTAATGCCAGATTTGTTATATTTTTAAATAAATTTATTAATCATTTCTAAAAGATTAAGTATCACGTAAATTAAATTAAGTGATTAAAATGATTTATTAATATATATTAAATTGATATTTTTATATACAGGATGACTAATTTTAACAAAATCACATTTCTCATCTAAAACGTAAAAAATTTTATTTGAAAAATTTGTTTATAGATTCAGTGAAATCAAATATGTATTGTTATATCCTTTAGAATTCGTACACCCAGTATGTAATTGATTCAGTTATTTCTAATTTTTTATTTTAACATCAATTTATTTGATGAAAATTTATTTATTATAAATGAAAAAAATGAAATAATTTTTATAAATAAAAATTTCTTTTCTTTCCTTTTCTTTTTAGAAATTTTCAAATCCTGCTTTACAATATACAACAAAAATAGTTTTTTTTACGTCAGATACTTGAATCGAACCAAACATGATTTGTATTTATTAAATCATAATTACGACTTATATGGCAATTATCTTGTAATATTTGAAAATATAAAAATAAATTTATAGCGATCTAATTCGATAAGACACACACATAAGTAATATATGCAATCTCTCGGTATTTATTAATCATTGAAATTTTTTTCAAAATTTAGAGTTCGAACCTGAGCAATGCATTTTATCGTTACGAGTGGTATAACGTGTCGGCTACGAACTTAAGAATGATAACAATTTGTATGTTGCGAATGACGATACCGGAGCAATTAACATCCGGTAAATTTTTCGTCTTATCATTGGCCTCCTTTACTGACGTAAGTGATTAGAAAAAAAAAAAAAAATAAAAACCAGTGCCTCTATTTCTATTTAACGCTAAAATATGTCACTCGTTATACTGTTTCTTTTTTTTTTTTTAGATTCTCAAAACTACAATGGGATATCTGTCTCTACTGCGTACTGTTCTTTGAAGATTTCATTTTATTCTACTATAGTCCACTTAATAAAAAGAATACATTTATTTTTTTCTAATAATTAAATGTCATTCGAATTCGCTTGATAAATTATTTAATTAAAAAAAAAAAAAAAGAAAAAAACAAAAAAAAAGAAAAAAAGAAAAAAAAGAAATTCTGTTCCATATTTTTTTATTTCATTAATTTGACATAATTTTTTCATTAATTTTAACATAAATTAATTAGCATCGTTTAACCATAATAAATTCTTTGAATTTCACGTCTGCCACGAAATCTAAGCAAAAAATCCTTTTGTATATATTACGTGTATATATTACGTATATATTACGTATGTATTTTTTATTACGTTATATAATATTAATGTAATAATATATAACAACAATAATAAAAATTATTCAACTCACCCGGTATAACAATAAATAATTTGTATATAACGATTGAACATACCGACGAATAGTATTGATTATCCTTATACTGATTTTTTTTTTTTTTTCTTTGCTTTAATTCGAATAAAAAGAACGTCGTCCTTATATTGTCGATAAATTGATTGGAAACTTGAAGTATTACGTAGAGTATGGATGCACTTAGTTATCGTAGGACAAACTTCACCATAAAGTTATGGGAATTGATTGATATATAGAAGTATAGATACGTATACGGAGGTAGGTAATGAATGGATATTTTCAAACTTGTTCACGTTGAAATTTTTCTTATGAATTAATTCGAACGAATGCATTTCCATCGTTACACATTTTACGAACGTACAATTAAAACTTGTAGAATGATAATAATGAACGAATAAAAAGAAGATCGTTACGAGCGTCTGTTATTTTTCATTTGATCCTATTATTACGACGAACAATCGTAAAATGAGAAAACTTTGAGTTTAACCAGGAAACAGGATATAACTTTTTAGAAAAAGGGGTAAACTCCGGTGGAAGGTCTTTATCGTCGTTACCTTAACATCCCAATGGAAAAAGTTACTTTAACTTGAAACTTTTTTTCGCTACGACGACGTTATCAATAATCCCCTCTACGAGCGAATAAACGGACATAGAAAAATAGGTATAAAAAAAGGGTAGGAAGAGAATATGTCTCGTGCGAGTTTAAGTTCTAGCAACGAGGTTTCTTTTCTTTTTTTTTTTCTTTTTTTTTTTTTTACTTTTATTCGAAGTAGTTCTGCTAAATTTTTTTTTTCCCAACGTACATCACGTAAAATTTGATAAATATTTGATCGTTAGACCGTCAATCCCCTTCATATCAATGAGATTAACCGATCAATTCTCTAATATTTTTTTCTAATACTTTTTTACCCCCGTCGAATGTCACGGACGAACTTTCTTTATTTTTCGTTCTCTCTCCTGGCTGACTATATTATTCAAACGTGCATTTCTAAGCCCCCCTTTTTTTTCCTTCAAAAAAAAGTTTACAACGGAGGTTGATCGACCGTTTTCCTGTCAGTCAGTTGTAAACCTTCAAAGGGATAACATGGAGAAAAAAATAGAAGTAAGCACGGATAATATTTTCCTTCGTTATACCGTTATATCTAGTGTAATATGTAATTTTGAAATTGCACGTACATATTGTTTATATTTTATTTATATTTTTCTTGTATACTTTTTTTTTTAGCTTATTTTTTTCTTTTCTATCATACGATGGCATATTATTAATATATTGGTTTTGTTATTAATACGATGACATTGGAATGACATTAATCTCATAAGAATTTTTTGTTTCCTTTAATTTTGATTTTAATAAATCGTATTTAATTAAAATTGATCGTATTGATTTTGGAATTTTATTGTAATGGCTGTTTATTTTTTTTTTTTTTTTTTTTTTTTTTAGATCGCCATATTAATAAAATTTCTTTTCTTTTTTCCCATCAATAAGTTTCTTGATGATAATCTTTTTTTCTATCTCATGAACTCTATTTTTTCAGATTAGAATTCTAGATTATTTGATTTCTTATTCATTGTTTTTATTGTCAAATAATTTTTTGTATATTATCATAATAACGGATATAATTATTATATTTGTTATTAACACGATCACGTTGGAATGACATTAATCTCATAAAAATTTTTTGTTTTCTTTAATTTTGACTTTAATAATTTTGTATTTAATTAAAATTGATCGTATTGATTTTGAAATTTTATTGTAATAGCTGTTTTTTTTTCTTTTCTAGATCGCCATATTTATAAAATTTTCTTTCTTTTTTTCGAATCAATAAATTCGTTCATGTTAATTTTTTTCTTCCGTGAACTCAATTTTTCAATTTAGATGTTTAATATAATTTTTTATTTGTTGTTTTTATTGTCAAGCAATATTTGTTTATTATCATAATAGAAGGTCATATAATTATTATAAAATTTCTTGGAGTAATATTTTTGTTTCTTTTAGCCAAATGGTAGAATATTATTAATATATACATTTTATTATTAATATGATAACAATGAAATGAAATTAATTTAACAACAATTTTTTTTCTGAATTTAATAATTTATATTTCTGTAAGTATAATAGTTTTTCCATTGATAGCCATATTTATGGAATTTTTTTTTCTGCAATAATTAAATTTCTGCACGATTATTTCTTTTTTTTCTTTTTTTTTTTTTCACAAAATGAAAATTTAATTTGTTTTCGAATTTATCTAGATTATTTCGTTACTCATTTATTTATTTTTTTTTTTAAATGCAAAAAAAATTTCTCGTTATTGCCACGAAGAAAATTGACACATAGCGATTGTAAAAGTTCATTAAAATGATTTTTCTTTTGATTTTTTTTTCCTCTCTACTTTTATTATTTATTTAAAAAATTCATTATTTTATTTCTTATAATTCTAATTATTTATTAATTTTTATCTACACACACACACACACACATACACACACATATATATATGTATATATTTACATATACATATACATATATATATTATTGTTGTTATTATTATTATTATTATTATTATTATTATTATTATTATTATTATTATTATTATTATTATTATTATTACAGGAAATAGATGTAACCGAAGCAATGAAGTCTTTAGCATGGAACAGATTATTGCTAAAATACATTGGAATTTGGCCACTCGAGATTTCTTATATCCATTTCCTTCTTTATTTTCTTTATCTTTTCTTACATAATTTATTGTCAATTATCGAATTGAGAAATGGTAAAAATGATTTCGAAGCTAATATGGAATTTTTTACGGAAAACGTATTGCACCTAATGGTGCTAACGAAAGTATTGATGTGCTGGTTAAACAGAGAATCATTAGGACGTTTGCTCGTCGAAGTACAAAATAATTTCAACGTCGACAATTACAATACGTTCGAGAAGAGATTCATATTCATGAAATATAGTAAATTGGCGAAATATTATTTTTTAGTAGCTCTAACAACAATGATTTGTACCACTGTAACATATTATATCCATGCATTGCTGCCTAATGTACAAATGGGTAAATCGTTCTAATCAAATTTATACAAGAGATAATTTTATTAATTATTATTTTATTCATTTATGTACGTATACAGTGTGATTACAAAATTATGAATCTTGTACATCTTCTTTCTTAGAAGCAAATGTGAAGGAAAAAAAATATATATATATATATATATATATATATATATATATATATATATATTAAGCAATGTTTTATATTTTCGTGTGAAAAATATATTTTAATAAATAATGTTTGGATTTAAGCCAGAAGTTTTATGGCTCTTTAGTATATTTTTTTCTTTTTTTTGGAATGTCGTATTTTTTTAACTTTTTTTTTTTTTAATAATTATTTCAATGATTTAATCAATTATCATCCTAATTAATTGATTTCTTTCGAGTAAAAACAATCTTAATATTCAATAAAAAAAATGAAAGAGAATATACGAAACAATTCAACAATAAGTATTTTTACTAATTTACCATAGCTTTTAATTTGAAAAAGGATAAATTTGAAAATTAATTTACAATAACAACAATAAAAAAAAATAATAATTCATAATAAATAAATAAATAAGTCATAAATAATTCGATAAATATTCGAATTGTCCAATATTTTCTTTTACTCCGAATCGACATATTCTAAATCACAATTATCGCTTCTAATCGCATCTAAATTTTTTTTTTCTGAATAAAATATATGAAATTCATATATATATTATTATATAAATCGTACATATATTATATGAATTATTTTATTCGTATTTTATATAAATTATATATATATATATATATTTTTATTATATATTATATTTTATTACGTTACAGTGATCAAAAATTCATCATTGAGTTACAAACCACCGTACAAAACAGAAACCATTGTCGATATATACGACATTAGGATCTATGTTTGTCTCTGCATTTATCAGGTGTTTTTAGTACCAACTATTATATTAGGTTACGTTGGATTTGATTGTTTGTTCGCAAATCTCGCATTTCATATTACCGCACAATTTGGAATTCTTAGTTGTATGCTCAGAGAAATTCTCGATGACTCTAAAACATTCCAATGTAATATAAGGGAACTTGTACTTCGGCATTACAAATTGATAAGGTAAAAACAAATTGATATAAGGTAATTTTTTTTAAATATAATAAAAAAAAATTTTATTTTTTTTTTTAAATCCAATGCAATAAAAAAAAATTGAAATGTAGATCATGTTATAAAGCGACGATCGATGCAACGCAGGTTACATATTTTTTTTTTTTTTTTTTTTTTTTTTATTAATTCAAAGTCATTTATGAATGAAAAATTTTTCGAAAGTGAATTGTTCGATTCAAATGATAAAATGTCATTGCAATTGTCGTATCTTTATTTTTGATAAGTTTACATGGTTATTTTTCAAAAAGACTCCTGTGCTATTTTTTTTTTTTCGAACAGAAAACAATATTTTTCTATTTTATAACGTACACATATGCCACATGAACAAAAGGACAAGTAAATTCTCTTTGAAGTATTATTTTTCGACATCGAAATAAATTTTCCGACGATTAAAATTTATTTAAAAATATAAAGAAAAAAAAAAAAGAAAAAAAAATTCGCATTTAATTATCCGACAAAATATATTATTGATATATATAATTAATGTTACGTATTATTTTTTAGAAATATATGTCCGATTTCTTCTCTGTACGATTTTAACGTGACCTTATTCATTCTGTACGAAGAGAAAGATATACCTAAACAAAAAATTATAATCTCAGTGACAAATGTATATATCAATATTTTTTATGTTTTATTTATCACATTACATCTATCATCGTGTTACATAAATGTATCATATATTTTACTCGACATAACAATTTCTTTAGACAAGCAAAATCTTTGGAAGATAATTACAATGTAATAATATTACAACAATTGATGGGATCAACGTTTCAACTTTGTGCATCCGGTTACAATACACTTTTGGTACCTATTATGCGTGACATGTTAATGCAGTAATGTAATAGAATATCTCTGATATATATTATTTTTTCTTTTTTTTTTTTTTTTAATGTTTACAATTTTCTTCAGGGCTCAGTAAACAGTCAAGCATTGACGGTGATGGTATTCAATTTTTATGCTATGAACACATTGAGTACATTGATTACTTATTGTTACATCGGTGAATGTCTTATTCAGGAAGTAATTAAAATTAATTTACGAGATAACAGAGTGTCATATTTAATTTGTTCGCCTGTAAAATTGTTCTGTTTCTATTAATAATATTTTAATTTCTTAATGAATATTTATCCGTAAATTTATTATTACAATTAATTTATTTTTCTTTGATTTCATATAATAATGGAATAAAAGAATCATTGTTACGAATAAACACGTATTTATTAATAAATCTATAATTTTTATTTCGAAACTGAATCAAGTTTAATTAATAAATGAGTATTACAATAGCTATAATTAAGATCGTTCAATATTTAATTTCGTAATGATAATAAATATTAATTAGTTTGATACACTAAGTAATATTATTTATTATATATTTCTAATGCCAGATTTGTTTTATTTTTAAATAAATTTATTAATCATTTCTAAAAGATTAAGTATCACGTAAATTAAATTAAGTGATTAAAATGATTTTATTAAATTGATATTTTTATATACAGGATGACTAATTTTAACAAAATCACATTTCTCATCTAAAACGTAAAAAATTTTATTTGAAAAATTTGTTTATAGATTCAGTGAAATCAAATATGTATTGTTATATCCTTTAGAATTCGTACACCCAGTATATAATTGATTCAGTTATTTCTAATTTTTTATTTTAGCATCAATTTATTTGACGAAAATTTATTTATTATAATTGAAAAAAATGAAATAATTTTTATAAACAATAATTTCTTTTTCTTTTCTTTTCTTTTTAAAATTTTTCGAATGTTGCATTACAATATACGACAAGAAAAATATTTTTTTTTGGATATATCAGATATTTGAGTCGAACTAAACATGATTTGTATTTATTAAATCATATTTACGACTTATGAGAGTATCCTATAATATTTGCAAAAAAAAAAAAAAAGAACAAATTTTATTGCGATCAAATTCGATAGGACATTCTGTAATATACTTCAATTCTTCGATATCTATTAACAATTGAAATAATTAAAAAAAAATTTAGAGTTTGAGCCTGAGCAACGCAATTTATCGTTACGAGTGGTATAACGTGTCACCTATGAACTTAAAAATGGTTAATATTTGTTTGATGCGAATGAAAAAACCAGAACAACTTACTTCCGGTAAATTTTTCGTCCTATCATTGGCCTCCTTTACCGACGTAAGTGATTAGAAAAAGAAAAATTAATATTAAATGATACAACAATTTTTTATTTAAATTAATATTACAATATGTTACTCGTTAACCTGTCTTATAGATTATCAAAACTACGATGGGATATCTGTCATTAGTACGAACATTTATGTGAAGAATTTCTTTTAATCCATTTATTATTAAGGTTACTTTTAATTTTCATAATAATTAAATATCCTTTTAAAATCGACTGATACTCTTTTTAATAATAATAATAATAATAATAATAATAAATATGTATATATATATATATATATATATATATATATATACACATATGATTAAAATCATATATGAAGTTTTCTTTTATTTACCTTGATCTGCTTTTTGATTATTGTTATTTTAATTCAATGGTTCTATTAAATGATATTATACCAAAATGAAATAGATTATTATCCAATATTTCTTTGAAATTGTCTAATTTCATGAATATTCAGTTAAATTTTTAGGTTATAGACAACTCAAAAATGGCGTAGTTCGTTCGCCATTATTTTTCATTCTCGTTTTCAACGATTTTTTGCACGTTGCAAATGAAGAAACCCTAACAATCAACTTCCGATAAATTTTTCGTCCTATTATTGGCTCAGTTTATCGACGTAAGTATTTAAAAGAAAAAAACAAGGAAAAAAAATTTATAATTTATATTTAAATTAATATTACAATTTAAAAATTATTATATTAAATTAATATTACTCGTTAATTTGTTTTATAGATTCTCAAAACCACGATGGGGATATCTGTCATTACTACTGAACATTCCTATAAAAATTACTTTTTATTCTTATTTAATCCACTTATTAACGAGAACACTATTATATTTAATAATAATTAAACGTCGTTCTAAATCAGTTGATATTCTTTTCAATATATAAAAAACAAAAAAAAAAAAGAAAAAAAAAGAGAAAGAAAAGAAAATATTTCCGTTCCTTATTTTTTTCATATCTCTTTTTTTTTTCTTTTCGTTAATTCGTCATTATTTTATCGCGACTTTTAATATAAATTAATGCGCATTGTTTAATCATAAACAATTCTTTGAATTCCCATGACGGTCATCAAATCTTAGTACATTATACTAAATATAATATATATATATATATTTTTTTTTATTTATATTATATAATCTTAATATAATTAATATATAACAATAATAATAATAAAAATTATACTACTCACTCAGTATTCAACAAATAAGATGTATATGCGATTGAACGTGTCAAATATTATTGATAATCATTGTATTGATTTTCTTGCTTCAATTCGAACGTAAGCACATTGTCCTCTTATTGTCGATAATTGATTACAAACTTGAACTTATTACGGTTAGTATAATGCACGTAATTATCGTAGGACAAAGTTCACCACGAAGTTATGGCAATTGATAGATATATATATATATATATGGAAGAAGATAGATATGAACGTCGGAAATGTATATATATTTTCAAACTTGTTCACATTGAAATTTTTCTTATCAATTAATTCGAACGGACGCGTTTCAATCGTAAGCATCGTACGACGTACACTTAACACATTCAAAATGATCACAATGAAACGACGAGAAGAAGATTGCTATAGTGTTACTCAGTTCAACCGATAGTATTCATATGACGAACACCATAAAAAAGGAGAACTTTGAATCTAACAAGGAAATAGGATGCAACATATAAAGAAACGGGGTATACATGGTGGAAGGTCTTTATCGTCGTCACCCTAACACCCCAATGGAAAAGTTACTTCACGTGAAACTTTCTTTCACAACGACGATATCAATAACCCTATTGTAGAAAAGAAAAAAAAAAAGAAAAGAAAAGGAAAAAAAAAAAGTAAGAAAAACTTTGTGCGACGGGGATTGTAGCAATGATGTCCCCTTCTTTTTTTTTTCTTTTTTTTTTCTTTTTTTTTTTTTTTTTTAACAAAGCAGTTAAATGTTTTCCAAGTACATTGGATATAGTTGAATAAATATTTTATCTCAAGATAGTCAACCCCTGTATCAACGTGATACACTCAATCGATCAATTTTCTAATACGCTTTTTTCCCGTCTAATGTCACGGGCAAACTTTTTTCCTTTTTTTTTTTCTTTTGCTCCTGCCTGATTATATTATTTAAATGTTCATTTCTAACCCTTTTTTTTTTTTTATTTCGAAACAGAGTTTACAACGGGGGTTGTTCGAACGTTTTAATGTCAGTCAGTTGTAAACCTTCAAAGGGATAACATGAAGACAAAAATAGAAGTAAGACGGATAATATGTTTTTTTTCTCATTACACTTATTCATATATGATTTATATTTTTTTGTATATATTTTTTTCTCTTTTTTTTTTTTTTTTTTTTTTTTTACGTTTTTTTTCCAATCATAAACATGTGGTATCATTTACTAATATATAGATTTTATTATTAACACGATGACATTTGAGTGAAATTAATCTGATAACAAATTTTTTTCTCTCTATTTTCTTTTTTTTAGAATTAATAATTTATATTCAATTAAAATTTGTTTTGATTGATTTTGTTATTGAATTGTAATGGATTTTCCATTGGTCGTCATATTTAACCGATTTCTTTTTCTACAATCAATAAATTTGTACTTTTTTTTTTACTTTGTCCTTTTTTTTATTTGATATTTTTTTTTTTATCTTACAAAACATAAATAAACTTTATGTCCAAATTAAAGATTGCTTGTATTTTTAAATTAATTTTTTAAATGATTCTTATATTATTTTTAAAAATTTCTTTTTACAATGATAAAGATAAGTGACACGTTATAATTGTAAAAGTTCTTACAATGATCTTTTTCTTTTGATTTTTTTTCTTTCCTATTGCGTTTATTACTTATTTCATGAGTTCCTTGTTCTATTTCTATTATTTTATTATATCTTTTTCAATTATTTACTAATTGTTATTTATATATACGTACATACATACATACATATATTATTATTATTATTATTATTATTATTATTATTATTATTATTATTATTATTATTATTATTATTATTATTATTATTATTACAGGCAATAGACGTAACTGAAGCAATGAAGTCGTTACTATGGAACAGACAATTATTGAAATATGTTGGAATTTGGCCACTCGAGATTTCTAATGCCCTATTTCTTTTTTTTTTCATATATCTTTTCTTACATTGTTCATTTACATTTGCCGAATTGACACATCGTAAGCACGATATCGAAGTTAATATGGCAATTTTCACCGAAAACGTATTGCTCTTAATGACGCTAACGAAAATAACAACATGCTGGATGAATAGACGATCATTAAGAAGTTTACTCGTCGAAGTAAAAAATAATTTCATCGTCGACAATTACAATACGTTCGAGAAAAGATTTATATTCATGAAATATACCAAATTGGCGAAATATTATCTTTTAGTGGCAGTACCGACTATGACTTTTGCAACATCATCTTATTACATTCGTGCTTTGTTGCCTAACGTGCAAATGGGTAAAATTGTTTTATCAAATTTATGCAAGAGATAATTTTATTTATTAATTAGAGATAATTTATTATAATTTAATTAATTCTATTGATTTATCGTGCGTTTATAGAATTATATTACAAAAAATATCAAACTTGAATGTCTTCAATCTTAAGAACAAATGAAAAGAAAAGAAATATTTCAAGTGAAAAAAATATATTTTATTAATGTGATAAATAATGTCTGATTTCTGATTAAAATCGAAAGTTTCATGACTCTTTAATATTTTCTTTTCTGAAATGTCTTTTTTTTTGGATTAATTATTTTAATTTTTTAATCAATTATCATTCAAATTAATCGACTTCTTTCAAATGCAAATGATCATAATGTTCAATGGAAAAAAAAAAAAAAAAAAAATATACAAGACATTCTTACAATAACCATTGATAATTAACATACTATGGCTTTTAATTTTGAAAATAGAATAACATTGAAATTAATTTACAATATAACGTCAATAATAATAATAATAATAATAATAATATCATAATTAATTAAATAAATATTTCAAGTGTACAATATTTTCTTTTATCTTCGCGATCGACATATTCTAATCACAATTATCGTTTCTAATTCATTTCAATTTCATTTTCTTAATTCAATGTTATTATTAGGATTGGAAACTATGAAACGGGAGTTGAATGAAAATAAATAACTAAACAAAAACGTCCGTTTCATTGTTTCCAACCTAATAATTATTATATCAGGGTTGGAAACTATGAAACGGGCGTTGAATGAATATAAATAATTAAACAATAACGCCCGTTTCATAGTTTCCAATCTAATATATAAATCATACATGTGTTATATGAATTATTGTATTTGTATTTTATATGAATTATATATATTTTTTTTTATTATATATTAAATTTTATTTTTTTTGCAGCGATAAGAAATTCATCATTGAGTTACAAACTACCGTACAAAACACGAACCATCGTCGATATACGCGACATTAGGATCTATATTTTTCTCTGTATTTATCAGATGTTGGTAGTACCGAGTATTGTATTAGGTTTCGTCGGATTTGATTGTTTGTTCGCCAATCTATCATTTCATATTACCGCACAATTTGGAATACTTAGTTGTATGCTCAGAGAAATTCTCGACGATTCTAATGCATTTCAATATAATATAAGAGAACTTGTATTACGGCATTACAAATTGATAAGGTAAATACAAATTGATAAGATAATTTCTTTTTTTTTTAAATATAACGATAATTTTTTTTCTCTTTCTATTTCAATGGAATACAATAATTGTTATCTGGATTATTTTACGATCGGACGATCGATATAGATCAAAAGTTTCTTTTGTCGTAAATTCAATGTCATTTATGATTAGAAGAATTTTTTTCGAAATATCCATGGTAATTATGATGTCTTTATTCGATGAAAGTTTTCAAAGTCGTTATTTAATAATTGAAACTTAGCTTTGTTTTTTCTTTTTTTTTTTTTTTTTTGTTTTTTATACAGAAACCTACTTTTTTTTTTCTTTTCTTTTATGACGATGACATATTCCACGTGAAAGAAAAACAAGTAACTTTCGCCTGAATATTTTTTTTCGTTATCAAAATGATTAAAATGTATTAAAAGAGAAAAAAAGAAGATCCATACGATTATCCAACAAATATATAAATATAAATAATTAATATAATATTATTAATGCTCTATATTATTATTTAAAAAAATATATATATATATATATATTTTCTCTGCACGATTTTAAAATGTAAATATTTCATTCTATACGAAAAAAAAGATAATATACCTAAACAAAAAATCTCAGTCACAAATGCATAATAATGAATATTTTTATTATTTTATTTATGATATTACATCTATAATATTGTTACGTAAGTGACTTATATATTTTATTTTGGATTCTTTTTTTTTTTTTCTTTTTTTTTAGGCAAGCAAAAACATTGGAAGATAATTTTAATATAATAATATTACAACAATTAATGGGATCAACGTTACAACTTTGTGCATCTGGTTATAATACAATTCTGGTATCTAATAAGCGTTGATCTGTTAATGCGCTAATGTAATAAATATCTCTGATGTTTATTTTTTTTTTCTATCTTTTTTCTTTTAAATGTTTACTACTTTCTTATAGAACTCTGTGAACATAGAAGGATTAACGTTATTCATATTCTGTTTTTATGCTACGAGCACATTGTGTACATTGTTTGTTTATTGTTACATCGGCGAGTGTCTTATTCAGGAAGTAATTGAAATTAATGGATCAGATATAGGGTGTCTTATTTAATTTCCTCGCCAGTAAAATTGTTCTGTTTCTATTAATAATATTTTAATTTCTTAATGAATATTTGTCCGTAAATTTGTTATTACAATTAATTTATTTTTCTTTGATTTCATATAATAATGGAATAAAAGAATCATTGTTACGAATAAACACGTATTTATTAATAAATCTATAATTTTTATTTCGAAACTGAATCAAGTTTAATTAATAAATGAGTATTACAATAACTATAATTAAGATCGTTCAATATTTAATTTCGTAATGATAATTAATATTAATTAGTTTGATACACTAAGTAATATTATTTATTATATATTTCTAATGCCAGATTTGTTATATTTTTAAATAAATTTATTAATCATTTCTAAAAGATTAAGTATCACGTAAATTAAATTAAGTGATTAAAATGATTTATTAATATATATTAATTGATATTTTTATATACAGGATGTCTGATTTTAATAAAATCACATTTCTAATCTAAAACGTAAAAAATTTTATTTGAAAAATTTGTTTATAGATTCAGTGAAATCGAATATGTATTGTTATATCCTTTAGAATTCGTACACCCAGTATGTAATTGATTCAGTTATTTCTAATTTTTTATTTTAGCATCAATTTATTTGACGAAAATTTATTTATTATAAATGAAAAAAATGAAATAATTTTTATAAACAATAATTTCTTTTTTTTTTCTTTTCTTTTTAAAATTTTTCGAATGTTGCATTACAATATACGACAAGAAAAATATTTTTTTTTGGATATATCAGATATTTGAGTCGAACTAAACATGATTTGTATTTATTAAATCATATTTACGACTTATGAGAGTATTCTGTAATATTTGCAAAAAAAAATAAGAACAAATTTATTGCGATCAAATTCGATAGGACACTCTGTAATATACTGAATCCTTCGATATCTATTAACAATTGAAATTATTAAAAAAAATTTAGAGTTTGAGCCTGAGCAACGCATTTTATCGTTATGAGTGGTATAATGTGTCACCAGTGAACTTAAAAATGGTTCAAATTTGCATGTTGCGAATGAAGACACCACAGCAACTAACGTCCGGTAAATTTTTCGTCCTATCATTGGCCTCTTTTACCGACGTAAGTATTTCAGAAAAATCCAAAATTTTTCTACCTATATTTAAGTTAACGTTAAAATATATTACTCGTTAAAATGTTTTATAGATTCTCAAAACTACGATGGGATATCTTTCACTACTGCGAACACTTCTATGAAGATTTTTTTGTATTCTTTTTAGGTTCACTTATTAAGGAGAACACTTTTATTTTTTCTATTAATTAAACATCGTTCTAAGTCAGTTGATGCACTTTTTATTAAAAAAAAAAAAAGAAAAAAAAAAAAAAAGACAAATATCCGTTCTATTTTTTTTTCCTAATTTCTTCTTTTGCGTTAATCCAACGTCATTTTTTTTCGCGAATATTAATGTAAATTAACGTGCATTATATAATAATAGAAAAATTTTTGAAATTTACGCCGATCATGATATCTCAACCGGAAATCTTGTCGTGTATATCGTACTAAATATAATATATATATATATATATATATATATATATATATATATATATATATAGATTATAAAAATATATGTACACATTTTTATTATATTATAAAATCTTAATATAATAAAATCTTAATCTAACAAAAAATAATATAAATTATTCTACTCACTCGATATTCAATAAATAAGGTGTATATACGACAGAATATACCGACGAATAGTATTGTTAGTCCTTCTATTGATTTTTCTATTTCAATTCGAATATAAGAACGTGATTCTTTCATTGTCGATAATTGATTATAATCTTGACGTATTATGGTGAGTATAATGCACGTAATTATCGTAGGACAAAGTTTACCATGAAGTTATGACAATTGAGAGATATATAGAAGAAGATAGGGTATAGACGTTGGAAATGTATGAATATTTTCAAACTTTTTCACATCGATATTTTTCTTATCAATTAATACGAACGAATAGCCTTTCAATCGTACGCATTTTACAACGTACAATTAACATTTGCCTAATAATCACAATGTATAGCAACGATAAGTAGATCTTTATAGTGTCTGTTATTTCATTCGATACTATCCTTATGAAGAACATCATAGAAATAAAAACTTTGAATATAACCAGGAAACAGGATGTAACTTATTAGAAAAAAGGGGTAAACTCGATGGAAGGTCTTTATCGTTGTCACCCTAACATCCCAATGGAAAAGTTACTTTACGTGAAACTTTCTTTCACTAGGACGATATCAACAACCCCTTGTACGAGTGAATAAACCATCGTCGTAGAGGAAAGAAAAGAAAAGAACAGGAAAAAAAAAGAAGGAAGAGAAAACGTTGTGCAGTAACGAAGTTTTTTTTCTTTTCTTTTTTTTTTTTTGATCGATATTATCGCTGAATATTTTTCTATCACATCGGGGTAAAGTTGAATAAATATTTTATCTTTAAATGGTCGATCCCTGTTTCAACGTGATGCAGTTGATCGATCTATTTTCTAATACGTTTTTTTACTCCCGTCTAATGTTACGGACAAATTTTCTTCATTTCTTTTTTTTTTTTTCCTTCTTCTTTCTCCCGGTTGATTATATTATTCAAACGTACGTTTCTAATCCCCTTTTATCTTTTTTCTTTTTTTTTTTTCTTTTTTTTTTTTTCTCAAAAAGAAGTTTACAACGGAGGTCGATCGATTATTTTTCTGTCAGTCACTTGTGAACCTTCAAAGGGATAACATGGAGAGAAAAATCGAAGTAAGATGGATGATATTTTTTTTCTCATTATTCCTTTTACTTCTGTGCTGTATTTAATTTTGTAATCGCACGTACATATTGTTTGTATATTATTTTGTATATTTTTTTTCTTTTTCCAATCAATTTTGTTTCTCTCTTTTTTTTTAGGCATATGTTATAACATTGTTATTCTACAGATTTTAATGATTAATATGATGACATTACAAAATAAATTAATTTGGGTGGAACTTTTTTTTTTTTTGGTTTCTTTCTGATTATAATACATTATAGTAAATAAAAATTGATCGTATTGATTTGAGTTACTCTTATGTACTGTGTTAGGCTTCTTTAAATGGGGCAGTATTATTTTCATAATCAATAAATTTGTTCGTGACATTTTTTTTTTTTTTCTTTTATATTTTCCAAATCGAAATTAAATATTTCATTATCAAATTAGAGATCTCAATTATTTGATTTTTTATTTATCTTTATTGCCATAAAATTTTCTTTCTTATTATTAATTTAAGAAAGAAGAGAAACACAATAATTATAAATGTTTTGCAACAAATTTTTCTTTCGACTTGTTTCTCTTATTGGTTTGTTTTTTTTTCTTTTTTTTTTTTCTTTTTTGTAATAACATTATCGATAATAAATTTCTTCATCGTTTTTAATCTTTAATTTTCATGGTAGATTACGTTATAATGATTATATATTAAGTGCTATTTTTAATAATTATTGTTTTTCTTTTTCTATAGTATTTATTTTAATTATTTATTTCATATAAATTAATGAAAGTTGAAGCGCAAAAGAATATGTCAAATGTAAACAATTGAAATTTATTAATAAACGTGACTGCAATATATTAATATATTAATCTATTGCATATATTAATTATATTAATTGGACGTGGCTATTAATACTAAATGATCGTGTTAAATATAAATAAAAAATTCTTTTTTGACTTTATTTCATAGAAAAAAATATTTTTAATATCTAATGTGGAAAATTCTCTTTTTTTTTTTTTTTTTTTTTTTTTTTTCTTAATAAAGTTATCAATAAAAACCGAAAATTCTAATGAACTAATAAATTAAATATTTTAATACATTAAAAGAAATTAATATACATCAGTATGTAATATTTTTTAGATACTGAAAGGATTAAAATATTTCAAATAAAAATTTAATTTATTAAAATATAATAAAAAAAAAAAAAAACATTTATTTTTATTATTAATAGCCATGCTTTTTATTAAATCAATGATAACATTCGTATTATTCCGCATAATTTTTGTTAAAAATTTTTAATTTTATTTTTTTTTATCTATTTATTATTATCAATTATCGATTTTATTATATAAATGATATCATTAAAATCACGTAATATAATTAATTTTTTTTACTAAATAATGTTCTTTATTCCACTTCTCATAATTTACTATATGTTTCAATTATTTACTAACTTTTATATATATATATATATTTATTATTATTATTATTATAATTATTACTATTATTATTATTATTATTATTATTATTATTATTATTATTATTATTATTATTACAGACAATCGACCGTATTCGATTTTATCGTATTAACGAAATCATTAAAATAACATTCTATAATTTTTTTTTAGACTATAATTACTAAATAATATTTTTTATTTCATTTCTAATAATTTATTATATCTTTTTCCAATATTTACTAATTTATATATATATAAATATATTTATTATTATTATTACAGACAATCGACGTAACCGAGGCAAAGAAGTCATTACTATGGAACAGATTATTATTGAAATACGTTGGAATTTGGCCACTCGAAATTTCTAATGTCCTTTTTTTCTTTTTCTTTATTTATCTTCTCTTACATTGTTCATTGGCATTTGCCGAATTGACATATCGTAAACACGATTTCGACGTTTACATGGCAATTTTTGACGAAAACTTATTGATCCTAATGACGCTAATGAAAATAACGTCGTGTTGGATAAACAGACAAGCATTAAAACGTCTGCTAGCTGAAATAGAAAATAATTTCATCGTAGACAACTATAATACGTTCGAGAAGAGATTCATTTTTATCAAATATACCAAAATGGCGAAATATTATCTTTTATTAGCAGTTACATCGATGACATTAACAACTGGATTTTATTATATTCGGGCTTTGTTACCAAATGTGAAAATGGGTAATCGTTCTATCAAATTTATACAAGAGATAATTTTATTAATTACTATTTTATCCATTTTTCTGCGTATACAGAGTTATCACAAAATTATCAACGTTGTTGAATATCTCTTTTGTTTGGAACAAACGAAAAGAATGAGAAAATTTATTTATATATATATATTAAGCAAAATTTCGTGTTTTCATGTGAAAAATATATTTTAATAATCTGATAAATTATGTCGAACTTCTGGTTCAAACTGGAAGTTTAATGATCCACTAGTATCTTTTTTGGAATATCGTATTTTTTTTTGACTACTTTTTGGAATAATTATTACGATTGTTTAATCAACTTTTCAATCAAATAAATTGATTTCTTTCAAATGTAAACAACCTTAATGTTCAATGAGAAAATGATCGAAGAAAAATATATGAAATCTTGTTACAATAAGTATGGTTACTAACTTACTATATCTTTAAGTTGAAAAAAGAAAATCTTTCAAATTAATTTACAGTAACAATAATAATAATAGTTTAATTTATTCGAAGAATATTCGAAGTCTCCAATATATTCTTTTATTCGGAAGCGACTTATTCTAATAGCAATTATGGTTCTTAATTCATCTAAATTTCATTTTTTAAATTCACTATCTGAAATTTATGTATATATATATATATATTATTATATAAATCATACATGTATTATAGAAATAGATCGTATTTCATTTTAATTTCTATATATATTTTTATTATATATTTTGTTTTTTTCGTTACAGCTCTAAGAAATTCGTCATTGAGTTACAAACTACCGTACAAATTACGAACCATTGTAGAAATTCACGATGTTAAGATCTATGTTTTTCTCTGCTTTTATCAGATGTTGATAATACCGAGTATTGTACTTGGTTTCGTTGGATTTGATTGTTTGTTCGTCAATCTCTCATTTCATATTACCGCACAATTTAGAATTCTTAGTTTTATGATTAAAGAAATTCTCGATGATCCTAATGCTTTTCAACATAATATGAGAGAACTTGTACTACGGCATTACAAATTGATAAGGTAAGAAAAAATTGATAAAATAATTTTTTTTAAATATAATAAAAAGAAATTTTTTTTTTCTTTTGTTTTATTTTTTTTTTTTAAATCCAATTCAATAACAAAAATTGGAATGTAGATCATGTTATAAAGCGACGATCGATACAACGCAGGTTACATATTTTTTTTTTTTTTTTTTTTTTTTTGTGATTAATTCAACGTCATTTATGAATGAAAAATTTTTCGAACGTGAATTGTTCGATTCTAATGATAAAATGTCGTTGCAATTATCGTATCTTTATATTTTCTAAGTTTTCAAGATTATTTTTTAAAAAGACATGTGCTATTTTTTCAAACAGAAAACATTTTTTTGTTTCTTTTTTTTTTTTTTTTATAACGTTCACATATTCCACGTGAACAAAAAGACAAGTAAATTTTGTTTGAGGTATTTTTTTTTCTTCGAGCTCGAAATCAATTCTCCGAGGATTAAAATGTATTAAAAAAAAAAAAAAAGGAAAAAAAGAAAAGCTTATATTTGATTATTCAACAAATTATATATTGATATAAGTAATAAATGATTTATATACAAATTTTTATATTAATATATATATATATATATTAATTTATATATATAATTTTTACAAATATATCTGATTTTTTCTATGTGCAGTTTCAAAATGTAAACAGTTTATTTTTATACGAAGTAAAAGAAATATACAAAAAAAAAAAAATTAAAATCTCTGTAACAAATATATAAAATATTTATATATACATATATATCTTTTTTTTATTTATATACAAATATTTTCATTTATTTATAGACAAATTATATATAAATTATTTATATGTTCCCATAATTATGAAAGTGATCTAAGTAAAAATTTCACATAAATGAGTTATCATTTATTTCACATCCACATTATCTTAAACTATATGTATTTAATGTAATTTTTACGATATCGTCAAAAATGAACCTTTAAATAGTGGATGTAATTTCAACGTTATACGGAATTCATTTAATGTTAATTATGAAAGTGGTCTAAATCATAGTAAGATGGTATAATAAATGATAACGAAAATTCCTTTCTACCAAATGACCGTGACTTCGGTTTGATAGAAATGAAAATAAAAAAAGCAACTTACTTATACAACTCTGAGCATTATCATGAATTGATAGAAAAGTGTAGAAGGAGAAAGCCATTTTCGATAAAACGAATGTTTATCAGGAACATTTTAAGAATCATAAAAATTAGAAAAAATGATAAAAATGGATTACTTTCTAAAAATAATTAATAAATGTTCATGAATTATTTCATTGAAGTTATTGTTTCAAATAAAACTCATAGTTCTTTATTGCTTAAAGTCATTTATAGAACATTCAATTATTTTTTAAAATGGTCTAAGTCAATTAGAGCTTTCAAAACAACATTTTCGTATGAAATTCATACAAAATTTCATATTCATAATAAATTTCAATTAATCAAGATTAAGAAAATTATAAATTAAAATGTCGTATAATATAAAAATATTTTTTAATTCGTTCAAATGCAATTCATTATATATCTCGAAACGAGAAATATATGACTTAGATCACTTTCATAATTATGGGCACATATACAAATTTTTATTTATTTATATACAAATATATATAAATATTTTTCTTATATTTAATTTATGGTATTAAATCAATAATCGAATTACGTAAGTTTCTAATATATATATTTGATAAATTTTTTTTTTTTCTAGACAAGCGAAAACATTGGAAGACAATTTTAATGTAATAATATTGCAACAATTAATGGGCACAACTTTTCAACTTTGTGAATCTGGTTATCATACACTTTTGGTATCTATTATACGTTATAATATATTAATGTATCAAATGTAAGGATTATATTTGATTTATATTTTTCTAATCTTCAGAATTTTGTTTCAGAATACAGTAAAGAAGGAAGTATTAACGTTGCTCATATTCTGTTTTTATGCTTTGAGCACACTAAGTACATTGTTCGTTTATTGTTACATCGGCGAGTGTCTTATTCAAGAAGTAATTGAAATTAATTGACTACATACAGGCTGTCTTATGTAACTTGATCGTCAGTGAAATATTTCAATTGTTATTGACAATATTTTAATATGTAATAAATACACATTCGTAATTTTATTATTATAATTAAATTATTTTTATTTGATTTGACAATGAAAAGCAAACGAACAAAATCAATTTTACGAAGAAAAATCTTTATTAATATATTATCTGTAATCTTTACTTATAAACTGAGTGAAGTTTCATTAATAATAAAAGAAAAAAAAAAAAAAAGAAAAAAAAATATTAATGATATTTAAAATCGTTCAATATTTCATTTTGTAATAATAATTATTATTAATTTGTTTGACAAATTAAGTAATATTATTTTTCGAATATTTCCAATGTTTGATTTGTTATATTTTAAAATAAATTTGTTAATCATTCCTGAATCATTAAGTATGAGATAAATTAAATTTGATGATTGAATTGATTTATTAATATATGAGTCGTTTATTTTGAAAGTGGCCTAACTCCATTTATCTTCAAATCGAGATATTTAAGGGTTTGCGTTTCAATGAATTAAAAAATATACGTATAGGATACTAATGAGTCATACTACTTAAGTGTATCTAAGGATGTTAAATTTATAGTTCCTATTAAAATAGTGGCAATTATTAAGTGAATAATATGCGTTTTCTTATCAAGAATGGAGTTAGGCCACTTTCAAAATTAACAATCAGATTCATTATAAAATTTGAAGGTGCCCAAGTTCATTTAACATAATTTAAGATGCTTCAAATTGAAAAAAACAATACTCAATTTATTTTACATATCTTTAAAACACTTCGAAAACATAATTTATGCGATTCAAAACATTTTTTAACTACATAACGTACAAAATTACAAAAATAAATTTATTACAAAACAATTTACTACTCATCTAGATTTTGTGTGTATGAAAGGGATTTGAAGAAATCATAATGTTCCGGTGGTATATATCGTAATAGATCAATTATGTCCTTGAATTTTGCTGTTGTAATTTGTTTGATATTTTTATACAGTGGTGTCAATACAATATTTTCGAATTTTCTTGGTCTACCCCGACGTGGTAATAAATTCAGGACTTAAAAATTTTCATTTTCATTCATTGATTTAAGTATAAATGGAGTTAGGCCACTTTCAAAATAAACGGTTAAATTATTGAACTAACTCTGAAAACTTATGTGCCAAGAATTATCGTATTTGCTCGGAATATAAGCAACCTGAAATGCTTTACTGATAAATAACATAAAGTTGTACATGTAATTATAGCAACTGGGAAAAATTGACAAATGGAGTTAGGCCACTTTCAAAATAAATGGCTCATATAATTAATTGATATGTTCATATATATATATATATATAGGGTGTCTGATTTAAATAAAAATTTTATTTGAAACATTTGTTAGTAGTGAATATATCGAAAATATATTGTTATATCCTTTTGAATCGAGACATCCTGTATGTTATTGATTCGATTATTTCTAATTTTTTCAATTAACGTCAATTTATTTGACAAAAATTTATTTATTATAATTGAAAGAAATAGATTAATTTTCTTTTTATGAACAATAATTTCTTTTCTTCTCATTTCTTTCTTGTATTTTTAAATATACGACAAGAAAAATATAATTCTTTTTTTTTCTTTTCTTTTTCGTGCACATCAAAGACATAAGGCGAATTAAAACTGACTTGTATTTATTACAAAATATTTGCAATTTGCTAAGAATAATCCTATAATATATGAAAGAAAAAAAAAGAAAAACAAATTGATTGCGATCAAATTCGATAGGACACTCTGTAATATTATCGATCCCTCGATATCAATTAGCCATTGAAATTTATTTTAAAAAATTTAGAGTTGGAACCTGAGCAACGCAATTTATCGTTACGAGTGGTACAACGTGTCACCTATGAATTTAAAAATGATTAACATTTGTTTGATGCGAATGAAAAGACCAGAACAATTAACTTCCGGTAAATTTTTCGTCTTATCATTGGCCTCCTTTACCGACGTAAGTATTTAAGAAAAAAAAAAAAAAGAAAAAAAAACAAAAAAAAGTTCTTCCACTTATACTTAAGTTAATGTTAAAATATGTTACTCGTTAAAATGTTTTATAGATTCTCAAAACTACGATGGGATATCTGTCACTACTACGAACTCTCCTTTGAAAAATTTCTTTTCATTCTATTTTATAATTCACCTATTATGGAGAACACATTTATTTTTCGTTAATATTTATTAATTAATTTACTAATTAAGCGTTGTTCTAATTCATTTGATAGATTGTTTAATAATAAAAAAAAAAAAAGAACAAAATTTCAGTTCCATATATTTTGAGTTTCGTTAATTTGATATAATTTTAACGCAAATTTTAATATAAATTAATGAACATTGTTTAATCATAATTAATTCCTTGAAATACACGTCGGTTATAAAAAAAAGCTTTTTATATATATTATATTAAATATAATATATATATATATATATATAGATTATATAAATTTTCGAATGAATATTAATTGTGTTAAATAATATTAATATAATAACATATAGTAATAATAATAAAAATTATACTACTCACTCAGTATTCAACAAATAAGATGTATATGCGATTGAACATGTCAAATATTATTGATAATCATTGTATTGATTTTTTTGCTTCAATTCGAACGTAAGCACACCGTTCTCTTATTGTCGATAATTGATTACAAACTTGAACTTATTACGGTTAGTATAATGCACGTAATTATCGTAAGACAAAGTTCAACACGAAGTTATGGCAATTGATAGATATATATATATATGGAAGAAGATAGATATGAACGTCGGAAATGTATATATATTTTCAAACTTGTTCACATTGAAATTTTTCTTATCAATTAATTCGAACGGACGCGTTTCAATCGTAAGCATCGTACGACGTACACTTAACACATTCAAAATGATCACAATGAAACGACGAGAAGAAGATTGCTGTAGTGTTACTCAGTTCAACCGATAGTATTCATATGACGAACACCATAAAAAAGGGAAACTTTGAATCTAACGAGGAAATAGGATGCAACATATAAAGAAGCGGGGTATACATGGTGGAAAGCCTTTATCGTTGTCACCCTAACACCCCAATGGAAAAGTTACTTCACGTGAAACTTTCTTTCGTAACGACGATATCAACAAACCCCCTTTTACGAGCGAATGAACCGGCGTAGAAAAAAGAAAAGAAAAAAGAAAAAAAAAAGAAAGGAAGATAAAATGTACGAATGAGAGTTGTAGCAATAGTTTTCTTTTTTTTTCTCTCTCTTTTTTTTTTTATCGAGGTAGTCGCTAAATATCTTCCGACATACATCGAATAAAATTGAATAAATATTTTATTTTTAGATCGTCAACCCCCATATCAACGAGATACAGTTAATCGATCAGTTTTCTAATACGTTTTTTTACCCCCGTCTAATGTTCATGGATAAACTTTCTTCAATTTTTTTTTTCTCCTTTCGGACGATGTATTATTCAAACGTGCATTTCAAACTCTTTCTTTTTTTTTTTCTTTTTTTTTTTAAATAGGAGTTTACAACGGGGGTTGATCGATCGTTTTCCTGTCAGTCAGTTGTGAACCTTCAAAGGGATAACATGGGCACGAAGATAGAAGTAAGACGGATAATAGTTACTCTCGTTACACTCTTACATCTGTGCTGTGTATAATTTTGATATTGCACGTACATATTGTTTACATACAATTTATGTATTTTTATTTGTAGACAAATTTGTTTTTTTTTCTTTTTTTTTTCTTCTTTCAGTCAGTGTAATATTTTTATATCATGATTTTTATTATTAATATGGTGACACTGGGAAGAAATTACTTATGGATAGAATTTTTGTTTGTGCGTTCTTCAAGCTTTATTATAAAATGTTTAATAAAAATTGATCGTATTGATTTGAGATAATGTATCAGCTTTTTTTTTTTAGATCGCCATATATATCGAATTTTTTTTCTAAGCAATATGTTTCTTCACGACAATCATTTTTTTTTGTTTTCTTCCAAAGCTTAATTGAACTTTATTTTCAAATTAGAGTACTCGATTATTTGGATTCTAAATTATTTTTCTTTTACTTGCAACTAAATTTTTTATTATTAACATATGAAGATAAGAGACAGAATAATTGTTAATGTTCTGCAGTAATTTTTACTTTTGATTTGTTTTTCTTATTGCTTTTGTGCTAGAATATTTTTTACAAAATAAATTTGTAATTTTTCTGGTACATTAAATTATAATGATCATATATTAAGTTCGTTTTTTTTCTTTTTTTGATAATATTTGCTTTCTTTCTCAAAATTTTTTTATTTTAACTAATTATTTCATCTAACTCAATGAAAAAAAATTTGTAGCACGAAAAAAATGCTAAGGTGTTAACAATTAAAATGTATTAGTGAATATTAATTGGACGTGATTACAATACTAAATAATCATACTGATTATAAAAGAAAAAAAAACTTTTTGATTGTAACCTATAGGAATCGTTAACCACTAATGTGCAAATTATTTTTTCCTTTTCAAATTATATAAAAAAGGGATGAATCGTAAATTCGATAAAACTTGTATATGTGTATATGTATCTTAGATTAATTATATATTGTATATTTATTCATTAAGGAGAAAAAGAAAGTAATATCATAATTTAATATAAATATACACTTATATATTATAAATATTAATAAATTTATTTTTTTTATTCAATTATTATTACCAGCTGCTGATTTTTTCATATTAACGAGATCGATAAAATAACATTATATAATTTTTTTTTAGGCAATAGTTATTAAATAATATTCTTTATTTAATTTTTAATAATTTATTATTTATCTTCAAGTATTTACTAATTTATATATATGTATATATACATATATATATATATATAAATATATTTATTATTATTCTTACAGACGATCGACGTAACCGAGGCAAAGAAGTCATTACTATGGAACAGATTATTACTGAAATACGTTGGAATTTGGCCCCTCGAAATTTCTAATGCCCTCTTTCTCTTTTTTTTTATTTATCTTCTTTTACATTGTTTATTGACATTTGCCGAATTCATACATTGTAAACATGACTTTGATGTTTACATGGTAATTTTTAGCGAAAACGTACTACTCCTAATGACGCTAATTAAAATAACAACGTGCTGGAAAAACAGACAAGCATTAGGACGTTTGCTTGCCGAAATACAAAATAATTTCATCGCCGACAAATACAATACGTTCGAGAAGAGATTCATTTTTATCAAATATACCAAAATGGCGAAATATTATGTTTTAGTTGCTGTTACCACGATGACATTTAGCACTGTTTTTTATTACATCAACGCATTGTTGCCAAATGTAAAAATGGGTAAACGTTCTATCATATTAATACAAGAAATAATTTTATTAATTACTATTTTATCCATTTTTCTGTGTATACAGAGCTATCACAAAATTATCAACGTTGTTGAATATCTCTTTTGTTTGGAACAAACGAAAAAAATGAGAAAATTTATTTATATATATATATTAAGCAAAATTTCGTGTTTTCATGTGAAAAATATATTTTAATAATCTGATAAATTATGTCGAACTTCTGGTTCAAACTGGAAGTTTAATGATCCACTAGTATCTTTTTTGGAATATCGTATTTTTTTTTGACTACTTTTTGGAATAATTATTACGATTGTTTAATCAACTTTTCAATCAAATAAATTGATTTCTTTCAAATGTAAACAACCTTAATGTTCAATGAGAAAATGATCGAAGAAAAATATATGAAATCTTGTTACAATAAGTATGGTTACTAACTTACTATATCTTTAAGTTGAAAAAAGAAAATCTTTCAAATTAATTTACAGTAACAATAATAATAATAGTTTAATTTATTCGAAGAATATTCGAAGTCTCCAATATATTCTTTTATTCGGAAGCGACTTATTCTAATAGCAATTATCGTTCTTAATTCCTCTAAATTTAATTTTTTAAATTCACTATTTGAAATTTATGTATATATATATTATTATTATTATTATTATTATACAATCATACATGTATTATAGAAATATATCGTATTTTATTTTAACTTCCATATATATTTTTATTATATATTATATTTTATTCGTTACAGTCATAAGCAATTCGTCATTGAGTTACAAACTACCGTACAAAACACGAACCATTGGCGATATACGCGACATTAGGATCTATATTTTTCTCTGTATTTATCAGATGTTGGTAGTACCAAGTATTGTACTAGGTTTCGTCGGATTTGATTGTTTGTTCGCCAATCTTGCATTTCATATTGCCGCACAATTTGGAATTCTCAGTTCTATGCTCAAAGAAATTCTCGACGACTCTAATGCTTTTCAACATAATATAAAGGAACTTTTACTTCGACATTACGTATTGATAAGGTAAATATTAATTGATGATGTAATTTTCTTTAATATAATGAAAATTTTCCTTATCATTTTCAATAGAATACAATAATTGTTATCTAGATTATTTTATAACAGAAAGATTGATAGAATGGAATTTACAAAATATCTTTTTCGTTAAACTCAAAAACATTTACGATTAAAAATTATTTTCGAGCGTTCGAATTATTCGATTTCGTTGATAAAATGTCATGTCAATCGTGGTAACTTTATTTGGAATAAATTTTCAAGGTCATTTTCCAACAAATCAACTTAGCTACTTTTTTTTTCTTTCAAACAGAAATTTGCAATCTTTTTTTTTATAACGATGATATGTTCCACATGAAATGAAAACAAGTAATTTCTTCCTGAAATTTTTTTTTCCAAATCAAAATGTATGAGATTTAAAATGTATTAAAGAAAGAAGAAAAAAAAAAGAAAAATTATGTATTTGATTATTCAACTAATAAAATACTGATATATGTAATTAATGTTACATATTATTTTTTAGAAATATATTTGAATTTTATTTTTGTATACTTTTAACGTGACCGTTCATTCTGTACGAAGAAAAAAAAATATCTAAAGAAAGATTGAGTCCTCTGTTACAAATATTTCTTATATTTGATATATCATATTACATTTATTATCATAATAAATAAATGTCTCATATGTATGTATATATTATATATATATATATATATATATATATATATATATATATATATATATACATATATATATATATATATATATATATATATATATGTATTTATTTATATGTTATTTGACATTTTTTAGACAAGCGAAAACTTTGGAAGATAATTTTAATGTAATAATATTGCAACAGTTAGTAAGCACAACGTTTCAACTTTGTTCATCTGCCTACAATACAATTTTAGTACGTATTACATATAAAGTGTTAATGCATTTCATGTAACGAATATCTTTGATTTATCTTTTTAATTTTTTTTTCTAATCTTTACAATTTTATTTTAGGATTCAGTAAGCAAAGAAACATTAACGTTAATCGTATTCTGCTTTTATGCTTTGAGCACATTGAGTACATTGTTTCTTTATTGTTACATCGGCGAGTGTCTTATTCGAGAAGTAATTGAATTAATTAACTATATCCAGGGTGTCTTATATTATTTGATTGTCAGTAAAATATTTCGATTGTTATTAAAAATATTTTATTGTGTGATAATTGTTCATTCGTAATTCTATTATTATAATTAAATTATTTTTGTTTGATATCACAAAAGAATCGAAAGAAACAAAACGTTTATTAATTATTTTATAATTTTTATTTCGAAACTGAATAAAGTTTAATTAATAAATCAGAATTACAATAGTTATATTTAAGATCGTTTAATATTTAATTTCGTAATGATAATTAATATTAATTTGTTGCTTAATTAAGTAATATTATTTATTATATATTTCTAATGTCAGGTTTGTTATATTTTTAAATAAGTTTATTAATCATTTCTAAAAGATTAAGTATCACGTAAATTAAATTAAGTGATTAAAATGATTTATTAATATATATTAATTGATATTTCTATATACAGATACGAGTGATTAAATAAAGTTAAATAAAGTTAAAATTTGACTGATTTTAATAAAATCACATTTATCTTCCAAAACGTAGAAAATTTTATTTGAAACATTTCTTTTATAGATCCAATGATATTGGATATGTATTGTTATATCCTTTAGTATTTGTATACCCAGTATGTAATTGATTCAGTTATTTATAGTTTTTTATTTTAACATCAATTTATTTTACAAAAATTTATTTACTATAAATGAAACAAATAGATTAATTTTTATAAACAATAATTTTCTTTTCTTTTTGAAATTTTTCAAATGTTGCTTTACAATATACGACAAGAAAAATATTTTTTTTCAAATATATCAGATACTTGAGTCGAACTAAACATGATTTGTATTTATTAAATCATATTTGCAAATTATGGGAGTACCTTATAATATTTGAAAAAAAAAAAGAACAAATTTATTGCGATCAAATTCGATAGGACACTCTGTAATATACTCAATCCTTCCATATATTTAACCATTGAAATAATAAAAAAAATTTAGAGTTTGACCCTGAGCAACGCAATTTATCGTTACGAGTGGTATAACGTATCACCAATGAACTTAAAAATGGTAATAATTTGTATGTTGCGAATGAAGAAACCACAGCAATTAACTTCCGGTAAATTTTTCGTCCTATCATTGGCCTCTTTTACCGACGTAAGTATTTAAGAAAAAAAAATTTTTCCTAGCTATACTTAAGTTAACGTTATCATATATTACCCGTTAAAATGTTTTATAGATTCTCAAAACTACGATGGGATATCTGTCACTACTGCGAACTCTTCTATGAAGATTCTTTTGTATTCTTTTTAGATCCATTTATTAAAGAGAACAATTTTAATTTTCACAAAAATGAAACATCGTTCTAAGCCAGTTAATACAATTTTTAATAAAAAAAAAGAAAACAAAAAAAAAACAAAGAAAAAGAAAGACAAATATCCGTTCCATATTGTTTTCATACTTTCTTTTTTGCGTTAATCCAACATCATTTTTTTTCTCGGATATTAATATGGATTAACGTGCATTATTTGATAATAGAAAAAATTTTGGAACTTTACGTCGGTCATGAAATCTCAACCGGAAATCATATCGTGTATATTATACTAAATATAATATATATATATATATATATATATATATATATATATATATATATATATATAGATTATAAAAATATATGTACATATTTTTATTATATTATAAAATCTTATTATAATAAAATATTAATCTAACAAAAAGGAATATAAATTATTCTACTCACTTGATATTCAATAAATAAGGTGTATATGCGATTGAATATAACGGCGAATAGTATTGTTAGTCCTTCTATTGATTTTTCTATTTCAGTTCGAATATAAGAACGTGATCCTTTCATTGTCGATAATTGATTATAATTTTGACGTATTATGGTGAGTATAATGTACGTAATTATCGTAGGACAAAGTTCACCATGAAGTTATGACAATTGAGAGATATATAGAAGAAGATAGGGTATAGACGTTGGAAATGTATGGATATTTTCAAACTTTTTCACATCGATATTTTTCTTATCAATTAATACGAACGAATAGCCTTTCAATCGTACACATTTTACAACGTACAATTAACATTTGCCTAATAATCACAATGTAGCAACGATAAATAGATCTTTATAGTGTCTGTTATTTCATTCGATACTATTCTTATGAAGAACATCATAGAAATAAAAACTTTGAATATAACCAGGAAACAGGATATAACTTATTTGAAAAAAGGGGTAAACTCGATGGATGGTCTTTATCGTTGTCACCCTAACACCCCAATGGAAAAGTTACTTCACGTGAAACTTTCTTTCGTAACGACGATATCAACAAACCCCCTTTTACGAGCGAATGAACCGGCGTAGAAAAAAGAAAAGAAAAAAGAAAAAAAAAAGAAAGGAAGATAAAATGTACGAATGAGAGTTGTAGCAATAGTTTTCTTTTTTTTTCTCTCTTTTCTTTTTTATCGAGGTAGTCGCTAAATATCTTCCGACATACGTCGGATAAAATTGAATAAATATTTTATTTTTAGATCGTCAACCCCCATATCTACGAGATACAGTTAATCGATCAATTTTCTAATACGTTTTTTACCCCCGTCTAATGTTCACGGATAAACTTTCTTCAATTTTTTTTTTCTCCTTTCGGACGATGTATTATTCAAACGTGTATTTCAAACTCTTTCTTTTTTTTTTCTTTTTTTTTTTAAATAGGAGTTTACAACGGGGGTTGATCGATCATTTTCCTGTCAGTCAGTTGTGAACCTTCAAAGGGATAACATGGGCACGAAGATAGAAGTAAGACGTATAATAGTTTCTTTCGTTACACTCTTACATCTGTGCTGTGTATAATTTTGATATTGCACGTACATATTGTTTACACACAATTTATGTATTTTTCTTTGTAGACAAATTTGTTTTTTTTTCTTTTTTTTTTCTTCTTTCAGTCAGTGTAATATTTTTATATCATGATTTTTATTATTAATATGGTGACACTGGGAAGAAATTACTTATGGATAGAATTTTTGTTTGTGCGTTCTTCAAGCTTTATTATAAAATGTTTAATAAAAATTGATCGTATTGATTTGAGATAATGTATCAGCTTTTTTTTTTTAGATCGCCATATATATCGAATTTTTTTTCTAAGCAATATGTTTCTTCACGACAATCATTCTTTTTTGTTTTTTTCCAAAGCTTAATTGAACTTTATTTTCAAATTAGAGTACTCGATTATTTGGATTCTAAATTATTTTTCTTTTAATTGCAACTAAATTTTTTATTATTAAAATATGAATATAAGAGACAGAATAATTGTTAATGTTCTGCAGTAACTTTTACTTTTGATTTGTTTTTCTTATTGCTTTTGTGTTACAATATCTTTGGTATTTTTTTTACGAAATAAATTTGTAATTTTTCTGGTACATTAAATTATAATGGTCATATATTAAGTTCCTTTCTTTTTTTTGATAATATTCGAATTCTTTTGCGAATTTTTGATCTTAATTAATTATTTCATATATCTCGATGAAATAAAAGTTGTAGCACAAAAGAAAATATTAAGATGTTAACAATTAAAATATATTAGTGAATATTAATTGGACGTGATTACAATACTAAATAATTATACTGATTAAAAAAAAAAAAAAAATAAAAAATTATTTTTGATTGTAACCCATAGAAAAAGAATCGTTAACCACTAATGTGCAAAATTATTTTTTCTTTTTCAAATTATATGAAAAAAAGGGATGAATCTTAAAGTCGATAATACTTGCATATGTGTATATGTTATATTAATTATATATTGTATATTTATTCATTAAGGAGAAAGAGAAAGTAATATCATAATTTAATATAAATATACAATTATATATTATAAATATTAATAAATTAATTTTTTTCATTCAATTATTATTACCAGCTGCTGATTTTTTCATATTGACGAGATCAATAAAATAACATTATACAATTTTTTTTTTTAGACTTTAGTTAAATAATGTTCTTTATTTCATGTATAATAATTTATTATATAGCTTTCAAGTATTTACTAATTTTTATATATATATATATATATATATATATATATATATATATTTATTTATTATTATCATTACAGATAATCGACTTAACCGAGGCAAAAAAGTCATTACTATGGAACAGATTATTACTGAAATATGTTGGAATTTGGCCCCTCGAAGTTTCTAATGCCCTTTTTCTCTTTTTTTTTATTTATCTTTTTTTACATTGTTCATTGACATTTGCCGAACTGACACGTTGTAAACATGACTTTGATGTTTACATGGTAATTTTTAGCGAATACATACTACACCTAATGACGCTAATTAAAATAACAACGTGCTGGAAAAACAGACAAGCATTAGGACGTTTGCTTGTCGAAATACAAAATAATTTCATCGTCGACAAATACAATACGTTCGAGAAGAGACGTATTTTTATCAAATATACCAAAATGGCGAAATATTATGTTTTAGTAGCTGTTACCACGATGACATTTAGCATTGCTTTTTATTACATCAACGCATTGGTGCTAAATGTAAAAATGGGTAAGCGTTCTATCAAATTAATACAAGAGATAATTTTATTAATTACTATTTTATCCATTTTTCTGCGTATACAGAGTTATCACAAAATTATCAACGTTGTTGAATATCTCTTTTGTTTGGAACAAACGAAAAGAATGAGAAAATTTATTTATATATATATTAAGCAAAATTTCGTGTTTTCATGTGAACAATATATTTTAATAATCTGATAAATTATGTCGAACTTCTGGTTCAAACTGGAAGTTTAATTGATCCACTAGTATCTTTTTTGGAATATCGTATTTTTTTTTGACTACTTTTTGGAATAATTATTACGATTGTTTAATCAACTTTTCAATCAAATAAATTGATTTCTTTCAAATGTAAACAACCTTAATGTTCAATGAGAAAATGATCGAAGAAAAATATATGAAATCTTGTTACAATAAGTATGGTTACTAACTTACTATATCTTTAAGTTGAAAAAAGAAAATCTTTCAAATTAATTTACAATAACAATAATAATAATAGCTTTATTAATTCGATAAATATTCCAAGTGTCCAATATATTTTTTTATTCAAAATCGACATATTCTAATCGCAATTATCGTTCTTAATTCATCTAAATTTACTTTTTTAAATTCAATATCTGAAATTTATCTATATATATATATATTATTATATAAATCATACATGTATTATAGAAATATGTCGTCTTTTATTTTCCATATATATTTTTAATATATATTATATTTTATTGTTACAGTCATAAGCAATTCGTCATTGAGTTACAAACTGCCGTACAAAACACGAGCCATTATCGATATACGCGACATTAGGGTCTATATTTTTCTCTGTATTTATCAGATGTTGGTAGTACCAAGTATTGTACTAGGTTTCGTCGGATTTGATTGTTTGTTTGCCAATCTTGCATTTCATATTACCGCACAATTTGGAATTCTCAGTTCTATGCTCAAAGAAATTCTCAGCGACTCTAATGCTTTTCAACATAATATAAAGGAACTTTTACTTCGACATTACGTATTGATAAGGTAAATATTAATTGATGATGTAATTTTCTTTAATATAATGAAAATTTTCCTTATCATTTTCAATAGAATACAATAATTGTTATCTAGATTATTTTATAACAGAAAGATTGATAGAATGGAATTTACAAAATATCTTTTTCGTTAAACCCAAAGCCATTTACGATTAAAAATTATTTTCGAGCGTTCGAATTATTCGATTTCGTTGATAAAATGTCATGTCAATTGTGGTAACTTTATTTGGAATAAATTTTCAAGTTCATTATTGAAGAAATCAACTTAGCTACTTTTTTTTCTTTTAAACAGATATCTGCAATCTTCTTCTTTTTTATGATAATATGTTCCACATGAAATAAAAACAAGTAATTTCTTCCTGAAATTTTTTTTTCCAAATCAAAATGTATGTGATTTAAAATGTATTAAAGAAAGAAGAAAAAAAAAGAAAAATTATGTATTCGATTATTCAACGAATAAAATACTGATATATGTAATTAATGTTACATATTATTTTTTAGAAATATATTTGAATTTTATTTTTGTATACTTTTAACGTGACCGTTCATTCTGTACGAAGAAAAAAAAATATCTAAAGAAAGATTGAGACCTCTGTTACAAATATTTCTTATATTTGATATATCATATTACATTTATTATCATAATAAATAAATGTCTCATATGTATGTGTATATATATATATATATATATATATATATATATATATATATATATATATGTATTTATGTATATGTTATTTGACATTTTTTTAGACAAGCGAAAACTTTGGAAGATAATTTTAATGTAATAATATTACAACAGTTAATGGGTACAACGTTTCAACTTTGTTCATCTGCCTACAATACAATTTTGGTACGTATTACATATAAAATGTTAATGCATTTCATGTAACGAATATCTTTGATTTATCTTTTTAATTTTTTTTCTAATCTTTACAATTTTATTTTAGGATTCAGTAAGCAAAGAAACATTAACGTTAATCATATTCTGCTTTTATGCTTTAAGCACATTGAGTACATTGTTTCTTTATTGTTACATCGGCGAGTGTCTTATTCAAGAAGTAATTGAATTAATTAACTATATCCAGGGTGTCTTATATTATTTGATTGTCAGTAAAATATTTCGATTGTTATTAAAAATATTTTTTTGTGTGATAAATGATCATTCGTAATTCTATTATTATAATTAAATTATTTTTGTTTGATATCACAAAAGAATCGAAAGAATCAAAACGTTTATTAATTATTTTATAATTTTTATTTCGAAACTGAATAAAGTTTAATTAATAAATCAGTATTACAATAGTTATATTTAAGATCGTTTAATATTTAATTTCGTAATGATAATTAATATTAATTTGTTGCTTAATTAAGTAATATTATTTATTATATATTTCTAATGTCAGGTTTGTTATATTTTTAAATAAATTTATTAATCATTTCTGAAAGATTAAGTATTACGTAAATTAAATTAAGTAATTAAAATGATTTATTAATTTATATTAATTGACATATCTATATACAGGATGCCTGATTACAACAAAATCACATTACTCTTTCAAAACGTAGAAAATTTTAATTGAAACATTTCTTTTATAGATCCAATGATATTGGATATGTATTGTTATATCCTTTAGAATTTGTATACCCACTATGTAATTGATTCAGTTATTTATAGTTTTTTATTTTAACATCAATTTATTTTACGAAAATTTATTTACTATAAATGAAACAAATAGATTAATTTTTATAAACAATAATTTTCTTTTCTTTTTGAAATTTTTCAAATGTTGCTTTACAATATACGACAAGAAAAATATTTTTTTTCGAATATATCAGATACTTGAGTTGAACTAAACATGATTTGTATTTATTAAATTATATTTGCAAATTATGAGAGTATCTTGTAATATTTGAAAAAAAAAGAACAAATTTATTGCGATCAAATTCGATAGGACACTCTATAATATACTCAATCCTTCGATATCTATTAACAATTGAAATTATCAAAAAAAAATTTAGAGTTTGAGCCTGAGCAACGCAATTTATCGTTACGAGTGGTATAACATGTCACCAATGAATTTAAAAATGCTAATAATTTGTATGTTGCGAATGAAAAGACCAGAACAATTAACTTCCGGTAAATTTTTCGTCCTATCATTGACTTCTTTTACCGACGTAAGTATTTAAAAAAAAAAAGCAACTATTTTTCTACCTATATTTAATTTAACGTTAAAATATATTACCCGTTAAAATGTTTTATAGATTCTCAAAACTACGATGGGATATCTGTCACTACTGCGAACACTTCTATGAAGATTCTTTTGTATTCTTTTTAGATCCATTTATTAAAGAGAACAATTTTAATTTTCACAAAAATGAAACATCGTTCTAAGCCAGTTAATACAATTTTTAATAAAAAAAAAGAAAACAAAAAAAAAACAAAGAAAAAGAAAGACAAATATCCGTTCCATATTGTTTTCATACTTTCTTTTTTGCGTTAATTCAACAACATTTTTTTCCGCGGCGAATATTAATATAAATTAATGTGCATTATTTAATAATGAAAAAAATTTTGGAACTTTACGTAGGTCATGAAATCTCAACCAGAAATCTTATCGTGTATATCATACTAAATATAATATATATATATATATATATATATATATATATATATATATAGATTATAAAAATATATGTACATATTTTTATTATATTATAAAATCTTATTATAATAAAATATTAATCTAACAAAAAGGAATATAAATTATTCTACTCACTTGATATTCAATAAATAAGGTGTATATGCGATTGAATATAACGACGAATAGTATTGTTAGTCCTTCTATTGATTTTTCTATTTCAGTTCGAATATAAGAACGTGATCCTTTCATTGTCGATAATTGATTATAATCTTGATGTATTATGGTGAGTATAATGTACGTAATTATCGTAGGACAAAGTTCACCATGAAGTTATGACAATTGAGAGATATATAGAAGAAGATAGGGTATAGACGTTGGAAATGTATGGATATTTTCAAACTTTTTCACATCGATATTTTTCTTATCAATTAATACGAAAGAATAGCCTTTCAATCGTACGCATTTTACAACGTACAATTAACATTTGCCTAATAATCACAATGTATAGCAACGATAAGTAGATCTTTATAGTGTCTGTTATTTCATTCGATACTATCCTTATGAAGAACATCATAGAAATAAAAACTTTGAATATAACCAGGAAACAGGATGTAACTTATTTGAAAAAAGGGGTAAACTCGATGGATGGTCTTTATCGTTGTCACCCTAACACCCCAATGGAAAAGTTACTTCACGTGAAACTTTCTTTCGTAACGACGATATCAACAATCCCCCTTTTACGAGCGAATGAACTGGCGTAGTAAAAGGAAAAGAAAAAAGAAAAAAGAAAAAAAGAATGGAACAGAGAATGTACGAATGAGAGTTGTAGCAATAGTTTTCTTTTATTTTTCTCTCATTTTTTTTTTTTTATCGAGGTAGTCACTAAATGTTTTCCAACGTACATCGGCTAAAGTTGAATAAATATTTTATCTTTAGATAGTCAAGCCCTGTATCAACGGAGATACAGTCAATCGATCAATTTTCTAATACGTTTTTACGTTTTTACCCCCGTCTAATGTTCACGGACAAACTTTCTTCAATTTTTTTTTCTCTCCTTTCTGATTATATTATTCAAACGTGGATTTGCAACTCTTTCTTTTCTTTTTTCTTTTTTTTTTTTTCAAATAGGAGTTTACAACGGAGGTTGATCGATCGTTTTCCTGTCAGTCGAACGTGAACCTTCAAACCAATAAGATGGAAACAAAAATAGAGGTAAGATGAATAGTAATTTTTCCTCATTACACTATAACCTTTTTTTTAGTATGTTAATTTGAAATTGCACGTACATATTGTCTATGTATTATTTGTGTCTCTTCTTTTTTTTTTGCATTTTATTTTCTTCTTTTTTTTTTTTTTTTATTAGCCAAATCGTAGTCATTATTATATAGACTTTTATTATTAATACAATGACATTGGGAAGAAATTAATTTTATAATATTTTTTTTTTCGTTCGCTTCTTTTCGACGATAATAAAATTATATTCAATTAGAATTGTTCTTGGTATTGATTTGAGTGTTGTACTGTATCGCCTTTTTTTTTTCTTTTTTTTTTTAGATTGCCATACATATAGAATTTTCTTTTTTTTTCTGATTAATAAATTCGTTCACGACAATTTCATTTTTCTTTTTTTTTTTTTTCACATGGCGAAGTTGAAGTTTATCTTCAAATTATTGATATCAATTGTTTGGTTTCTTATTTATTTGTATAATTGGTGCAAAATTTTTTATATTTTTTTATATTTTCTTTTATATTTCTTTTTTTTATATCTTTTTTATTTATAACTTTGAAGTGACAGTTAGGTATAATAATTAATTATATATTATATACAATTAATGTATAATACACAAATACAATTACAAGTGTTATTTTTTCATATTTTTTTTTTATATTTTTTTTTATATTATTAAAATAAGAAAGAAAAGAAACGTAATAATTACGAAAGCAATAATTTTTTTCTTCGATTTTTTTTCTCATTGCTTTTTCTTAATAACATACTTGATATTTTATACATTAAATTGTAATGATTATATATTTGTTTTTCTTTTTTTTTTTCGTTAATATTTATTTTCTTTTTTTTCATTTCTTTTTATTTTAATTATTCATTCTATATAATCTGACGAAATGAAAATTGAAGAACAATAGAAAATTTTAAGAATTAACAATTGTAATATATTATTTGGATATTAATTGGACGAGATTTAAATAATTATTAGTCATTGTAAATATTAAGAAAAAAATTCTTTTTTGGATTCTATTTCATAAAAAAAAAAAAAAAGAAAAAGGTTTTAAACACCTAGATGGAAAATTATTTCTTTTTCGTTTTCTTTTTTTTTTTTAAATTACTTGAAGATAAAAGTGATAAATCGTACAATTGATAACACTTGTAATTGTATTTGTGTATTATATATTAATTGTATATAATATATAATTAAATTATTATACCTAATTGTCACTTCAAAGTTATAAATATTTTTTTCTTCTTTGTTTTCATTTTATCAATAAATTTATTAATAAAATTCGAAAATTATTGTTACAATAAATTAATAAAAAAATTAATATACAATGTATAATAAATATTTTTGATATAGATATTTTTTAGACAAGAAAAGAATTAAAATATCTTAAATGAAAATTTAATATATTAATATATAATAAAAAATATTTATTATTATTATTATTAAAGTTATCGATTTTATTAAATCAATGATATCATTCGTATCATTCTAAATAATTTTGTTAGTTAGGAAGCATCTTTATAATATCTATATTTAAAAGAATTTTTAAAAATTTTCCTTTAAGAAGAAAAAGAAAAATATTATATTGTTCTTTTAAAAATTTATAAATATATAATATAAATTTTAATGAAGCAATTTTTTTTTTATTTATTTATTATAATCACCTATTATCGTATTAACGAAATCATTAAGATAACATTATATAATTTTTTTTTTTAGACTATAGTTACTAAATAATATTCTTTACTTCATTTTTAATAATTTATTATATCTTTTTCAAGTATTTATTAATTTATATATATATATTTATTTATTATTATTATTATTATCATTATTATTATTATTATTATTATTATTATTATTATTATTATTATTATTATTTATATTATAATTATTATTATTATTATTATTATTACAGACAATCGACTGTATTCGAATTTATCGTATTAACGAAATCGTTAAAATAACATTATAAAATTTTTTCTTTTAGACTATAGTTACTAAATAATATTCTTTATTTCATTTCTAATAATTTATTATATCTTTTTCAAGTATTTACTAATTTTTATATATATATTTTTTTATTAATATTATTATCATTATTATTATTATTATTATTATTATTATTATTATTATTATTATTACAGACAATCGACTTTATTCGATTTTATCGTATTAAGGAAGTCATTAAAATAACATTATATAATTTTTTTTTAGACTATAGTTACTAAATCATGTTCTTTATTTCATTTCTAATAATTTATTATATCTTTTTCAAGTATTTACTAATTTTTACATATATATAATTATATAAATATATTTATTATTATTATTACAGACAATCGACGTAACCGAGGCAAAGAAGTCATTACTATGGAACAGATTATTACTGAAATACGTTGGAATTTGGCCTCTCGAAATTTCTAATGCCCTTTTTCTCTTTTTCTTTATTTATCTTTTTTTACATTGTTCATTGACATTTGCCGAATTGACACATTCTAAACACAATTTCGAAATTAACATGGCAATTTTCACTGAAAACGTATTACTCCTAATGACGCTAACGAAAATAACAATGTGCTGGATGAACAGACGATCATTAAGACGTTTACTCGTCGAAGTACAAAATAATTTTATCGTTGACAATTACAATACTATCGAGAAGAGATTCATTTTCATGAAATATACCAAATTGGCGAAATATTATTTTTTAGTAGCAGTACCAACGATGACTATTGCCGGTGCATTTTATTACATCCAAGAATTGATGCCTAACGTACGAATGGGTAATAATCCTTTCTGTCAAATTTATGCAATAGACAATTTATTATTAAATTAATTACACTTTTATCCAATTATATGCGTGTACAAATTGATTACAAAAATTATGAAACGTTTTTGAATATCTTCTTAGTTTTGAGCAAACGAAAAGAGAAAAAAAGAATTTATATATTATATTCATGTAATGCAATGTTTCATGTTTTCACGTAGAAAATGAAAAATATTTTAATAATGTAAAATAAATTTTTTTTTAAAGATTTTCGATTGATAGAACCGGAAGTTTAATGACTCTTTAATATTTTCTTCTCTGGGATTCTTTCAACTTTTTTTTTTTTTCTTTTTTTTTTTGATTAATTATTTCGATGGTTTTAATCAATTATCATTCAAGTCTATCGATTTTCTTCAAATGAAAACAATCTTGATATTCAATAAAAAAATGAAAAAGAAAAAGAAAAAAAAAAAAATAAACACGAAACAATCCAACAATAAGTACACTAACTATAGTAATGAATACTAAGTATATTAATTATAATAATGAATTTTTAATTGGAAAAAAGAAGAACTTTAAAATTAATTTACGATAACAAAAATGAAAAGGAGAAAAAGGAAGAAAAAAATATAATAATAACAAATAAATAATAAATAATAAATAATAAATAATAAATAATAATATATAATTCGATAAATATTCAAAGTGTCAAATATTATCTTTTAAATCGAATCGAAATATTCTAATGACAATTATCGCATTTAATTCATCTTAATTTTATTTTCTATATTCAATATATGAAATTCATATATATTATTATATTAAATCATACGTTTATCATTTAAAAATTATTTTATACATATTTTATATAAATTATTATTATTATTGTTATTATTATTTTATTATTATATTATATTTTATTCGTTACAGCAATAACAAATTCATCACTGAGTTACAAACTACCGTACAAAACACGAACCATTATCGATATACGCGATATTAGGATCTATATTTGTCTCTGCATTTATCAGATGTTGGTGATACCGTGTATTACATTAGGCTTCGTTGGATTCGATTGTTTGTTTACCAATCTCGCATTTCATATTACTGCACAATTTGGAATTCTCAGTTGCACTATCAGAGAAATTCTCGACGATTCTAATGGCTTTCAATGTAATATAAGAAAACTTGTTTTTCAACATTACAAATTGATAAGGTAAAAATCAAGATGAACATTTTTTCGATAATAATTAAATATTTTTCGTTTCTGTTTTTTTTCTTGTTTTCTTTTTTTCTTTTTTCTTTTTTTTCTTTTTTTTCTTTTTTTTTGCAAACTCGATGCAATTCGAATAAATGAAATGTAGTCGATGTTATAAAGCGATGTTCGATAGGATATAATTTTCAAATTGTTGCTTCTATAAACACGTGGACAATTTTGCAATTGATAATTCTTCGAATGTGATTTATTAGATTTTTAATGGTGTAATATAGTGGCAATTATAATCTCTTTACAAAGGTGTAAGTTTTTTTCAAATACCTTTTCTCTTTTATAAGTAAAATTTGCTTTTCCTTCTTTTTTTTGTTTGTAATAGAAAAAAATGTTCTTTTTTTTTTTCTACAACGATGACATATCTCACGTGCAAAAATATCAGTAACTTTTGTCTGAAATATTTTTTTCGCAATCGAAATTAATATTTCGACAATTGAAATGTTTTTTCTTTTTTCTTTCTTTTTCAAAAACAAGAAAAAAACGCACTTGTTTATCCAACAAAATATATACATAAATATATAAATAATTAATGTTACATATTATTTTTAACAAATATATTAGATTACTTTTCTGTACGATTTTAACGTGACAATTAATTTTTATAAGAAAAAAAAAAAAAAAAAAAAAGATTTACCAGAACAAATAATTATAATCCCATTAACGAATGTTTAAATAATTATTTCTTTTTTATATTTTATTATATCACATTACAACTATTATTATATTAAAATCTTATATAATTTATTGGACATTTTTTTTTTCTTTTTTTTTTGCAAACTCGATGCAATTCAATAAATGAAATGTAGATTTTTAATGCTTTAATATCATGGCATTTATAATCTCTTTACAAAGGTGTAAGTTTTTTTCAAATACCTTTTCTCTTTTATAAGTAAAATTTGCTTTTCCTTCTTTTTTTTTTTTGTAATAGAAAAAAATGTTCTTTTTTTTTTTCTACAACGATGACATATCTCACGTGCAAAAATATCAGTAACTTTTGTCTGAAATATTTTTTTCGTAATCGAAATTAATATTTCGACAATTGAAATGTTTTTTCTTTTTTTGTTTTTTCTCTTTCAAAAACAAGAAAAAAACGCATTTGTTTATCCAACAAAATATATACATAAATATATAAATAATTAATGTTACATATTATTTTTAACAAATATATTAGATTACTTTTCTGTACGATTTTAATCTATAATTAAGTAGGAATTTTAATTTAATTAATAATTATTTTTTTTTATATTTTATTATATCGCATTACAACTATTATCGTATTGTCTTAAAATCTTATATATTTTATTGGACATTTTTCTTTTTTTTTTCAGACAGGCAGAAAGTTTGGAAAATAATTTTAATGTAATAATATTGCAACAATTGATGGGAACAACGTTACAACTTTGTATATCTGGTTACAATACACTTCTGGTAATGTATATACATCATACAACGTGTGTAATCGAATTAATGTAATCGAATATTTTTGATATTTCGTTTCCCTTTTTTTTTTGGGTTTTTTTTCTTTTTTTTTTCTAATGTTTACAATTTTCTTCCAGAGCACAGTAAGCAAAGAAGGAATAACATTGATCTTATTCTATTCGTATGCTTTTGGCGTCCTAAGTACATTGTTTACTTATTGTTACATCGGCGAGTGTCTTATTCAAGAAGTAATTGAAATTAATTCACGAGATACATCTTATTTAATCTTATTTAATTTGATTGTCAATAGAATTATTTAATTCTTATTAACAATATTTTAATTTCTAATAAATATATTCATTCACGTAAAATTTCTTATTGTTATTAATTGATATTTATTTGATTTTACAAAAGAAATGAAAAAAAAAAGAAAGAAAGAAAAAAAAGTACAGGAATCACTTTTATAAAGAATAATAATTCATTAATAAATGTGTGGATTTTTATTTTGATACTTTAATGAAATTTAATGAAAATATAATATTAGATATATTTAGAATCGTTCAATATTTTATTTAATATTAATAATTATTAATTATTTTTTTTTTTTTTGAATACATCAAGTGATATTATTAATTAAGTATTTTATGATATAAAATCAATTGATAAATCTTTCCTGAAATATTAAATAGAAAACAAATTGAAATGAGTTATTAAATTGACATATAAATATTTTTGTACATATTATTTTTCGTATACAGTGTGTCTCATTTTGATTATATCACTTTATCCTTTAAAACGCGTACAAACTTTTATTTGTAATATTTGTTTAAACGAATCATCAGATCGGAGAAATTTTCAAATCGAAAATATTCAATGATTCATTTACTGTAAATAAAAAAGAAAAAAAAAAAAAAGAAAAAAAATAACATATTATTTTTTAAGAAATAATAAAATTTCAATTAAAACATTCGATAAAGTATCTTTAGATTAATTTTATGAAAAAAAAAAAAAAAAAAAAAAAAAAAAAAAAAAAAAATAATTTTGTATTCCTTTTTATTTTGAAATTTTACAATGTATCCTTACGATATATGATGTTAAAAATATTTTCATTTAATCAACTCAATAAACTTGTCTTGAATATAATTTTTTTTTTATTAAAAAAATTTTTACGAACTAAATGAAAGTAATCTATAATAATTTGAAAAAAAGAAAAAGAAAACAAATTTATTGCGATCAAATTCTATAAGATACTATGTGATATATCAATCTCTTTAAATTTATAATAATCATTGAAATTATTTGAAAAATGTAGAGTTCAAACCTGAGCAATGCATTTTATCGTTACGAGTGGTATAACGTGTCACCAATGAACTTAAAAATGGTTAACATTTGTATGTTACGAATGAAAAAACCACAACAGCTTACTTCCGGTAAATTCTTCGTCCTATCATTGGCCTCCTTTACCGACGTAAGTATTCAAAAAAAAAAAAAAAAAAAAGAAAAATGCACAATTTACATTTAAATTAATATTACAATGTGTTAATCGTTAATTTATTTTAATAGATTCTCAAAACTACGATGGGATATCTGTCAGTACTACGAACACTTCTATGAAGACATCCTTCTTATCCTATCCACATATTATTAAGATCACTTTCATATCTCATTATAATTAAATATCTTTCTAAATCAATTGATTCTCTTATTAATATAAAAAAAAAATTATATATATATACACATATGATTCAAATAATTTATAAAGATTACTTTTATTTGCCTTGATCGGCTTATCAATTATTGCTAAATATAAAATTTCCATTCAAGGATCTATCAAAAGAAAAAAAAGAAGAAAAAACAAAAATGAATTTTTTTTCCTATATTTTCTGAAATTCTATAATTTCATGAATATACATTTAAACCTTCTGGTCATAAAATATGGCGGAATAACAATGGCGGAGTTCCATCATCATAATTCTTCCTTTTCGTTCTCAATAGTTTTTTATTTTAACGCATTTCCACAGCAATAATATCTACAAGCATATAAGTAAAATTAGTAATGGAAAAAAAAAATATTGATAATCGAAAATTAATAACAAATAGACGAAAAATGTAACGTGGAGCATAAAGGCTCATTTACAATAAATTAACGAGTAACGTCGATCCGTCGGTAAAGTAGAAATAAATTCTATGACAATTCATTCGATAATAATTTCATCATTACAGTTTCACAAATCTGCATCCAATATATTATTATTATTTATACGATCTTGATAAATGTTTTGAAGAAATTAATCAATGATGATTTAAGTAAGGATACTTTTTAATCAAGGAATTTATATATATATATATATATATATTTTTTGAAAAATATATTTTGAAAAATGTATTAAAAAAAAATATTTTTTTATTATATAAAAAATACATTTTTATTATATTTTCTGAAATTCTATAATTTCATGATTATACATTTAAACCTTCTGGTTATAAAATATGGCGGAATAACAATGGCGGAGTTCCATCATCATAATTCTCACAAATCTGCATCTTATATATTATTATTATTTATACGATCTTGATAAATGTTTTGGAGAAATTAATCAATGATGATTAAAGTAAGGATACTTTTTAATCAAGGAATATCATCCATCTTCAAAATAATATAATGTGTTGGATATGGAAATTGATTCGCTCGTTAGGTTAGTTTGCCACATAAGAAGACATGATCCCTGCACAACTATGGCCAAACGTGATCTGCAAAATATTACAAAAGAATCTTATTCATAAATTATTTCATAAACATGAACATCAATGCCAATTAAACTTTTCTTTCGATGATCGAAGATTCATTATAGATGGTTCTAGATATGATGATTTATTGTGAGTATATAAAAAGTAATTGTTAATTTTTTTGTAAATCTAACGGGAAACTTTAGATTCATTTTTTTTTTGTAATTGCAATTTGGAAAAAAATTGAAATCTTGATATCAAAAAATTCTTGTAAATCACTGAACTGATTGATTACAAATTTTTCGATCATTATTTGCATTAAGTTTAAAATTTCCTGTCAATTCGATTTTCTTTTCGGTGTTAAGTTTTTGTTTGTTTTTTTTGTTTTTTTTTTTTTTTAATCAGAAACGAAAGTGTTCTCTTTTTCGATGAGCAGTAAAAAAAAAAAAATATATATATATATAAACGTTCGCCATTTTATATAATTTCAAAAATTTGGTTCAAGAAGAATTCGATGTTGGTGTTATTTTTTAAAAATGAATTATTTTCATTTTAGTTTAATTGATCGTCGTGGAAATTATCGTAAATAAAAAATTACCAACTTTTGTATATACTTATTATCAATACTTGTCAATTTGTGATTATTTTTAATTTAAAAAATTAATTAATGTAATCTTTAAATTAAGTCCTTTCATACAAAGAAAAATTAATTTCAATATATTAAGCCGATTTGTAAACGAAAAGAAGATGAGTAAATATTTAAAAAAGTATTTCTTTTGTTTTGCGAAGAAATAATGTACGTTCTTAAAATGCAAAAAAAAAAAATTAAAAGAAAAAAGAAAATAGAAAAGAAAACGAAAAAGAAATTATTCGTTTATATATTTACCATAAAATGTAACCAGAATTAGGATGGTAATAGCTGATGCTTCATTATCGCAATTTTGATTTTATTTTTTAATATTCTCGCCAATATGAAATATTTTATATAAAAATTAGAATCGAAATATTACTATAGCGTTCATAAGAAATATTTGTTTGTTTTCTGGATTATTTAAAAAATTTCGAAAAAAAAAATATCTAATTTCTTTCTCTTTTTTTTCTTTTTTTTTTCTTTTTTTTTTGATCGATACATAATTAAATTATTAAATATATAATTTATATAATTATTAGATAATTAAATGATAAATGAAAAATAAATAAACACATAAGTGAGCATATAAATGATTGAAACAAGTGTCACGAAGGAACAATAGTTTTTTGACAATAGCATTTCGATATAATCATTTACTGATAATTAATTGAAAATTTTAATAAGAATATTCATATACATATATATATACAATATTTTATATGTGTGTGTGTGTGTGTGTGCGTGTAAATTATTTTTTATCAATATATACATATATATTATCGATATATAAATGAACAATTAAATAATAAATAAAAAATAATAATTGAATGACATTCAATTTTAATTTGCCAAGTTAAATTCTTAAAACATTTTATCAGATTAAAAAAAGAAGTTTAACCTTCATGAATGATTTATAAAAAAAAAAAAAAAAAAAAAAAAAAAAAAACAAAAAAAAAAAAATTAAAAAAGAAAAATTAAACAAGGTTTCCTTTAATTTGATCAATAGTCATATATTGAAAATAATGACAAATTGATAATTAAAAGAACTAAAAACAAAAGTATTCCTTTCGTCGTTCAGAAATCACATACGGGTTTACATAAATTCCTCACCCCCAACCCCAATCCCAACCATTCTAATAACGTGAAAATTTCTATAAAAAGATAACGTTAATAATAATTTATCCCATGTAGTATTCGAAAATTTTTATTATATGTTTCGTCAAGAAAGAAAAAACAAATTTTTGTTTTCTTTTTTAAATCATCAAAACTTTTCTAACCCAACAACTAACGATCAATGTCTTTTCTCGTTAACTGTATCACATAGAACTGAAGGTAAATGAAAGAACGAACGTAGAGTAAAGAAGGTAAGGGTGGGGATAAGTAGTAGCGATGTAGAAACTATAAGATAATAGATGTAATTTGATAAACTTCGAACTATGACCAATGACCGAATGATTGAGTATACCAGGGGTGAATGAATAAATCGGTTATCTCTTTTCTTCTAGAAACCATGATCATTTTCAATCTCTTTCCAAAAATAGAAGCAAAAAAAAAAGAAAAAAAAAAAAAAGAAAGAAAGCAAAAAGAAAAAAGAGAATAATCTCAATGACCAATAAATAGAGTTTCGACAAAGTTTTTCGACGAGGGTTATAAAAATGTGCTGGCACGTTTTACGAGGCTAACCGAAGGGTTGAGTTCAAGTTTTTTATACGTACTCGAAACGGAGAAAGAGAAAAAGAGAGAGAGAGAAAGAGAGAGAGAGAGAGAGAGAGAGAGAGAGAGAGAGAGAGAGAGAGAGTCGAAGGGTGCTTCAACATCACCCATACTATCCATTTTACATAATCGATGATCATAACGACGAAATGATTGAACTCATTGTTAGAAGGGATTGAAAGACAAGTTCTTTCTCAATATTATTTTCGTATATTTGAGATTAACTATTCAATCAATCCCTTTGCACGCGAATCTAAAGGATTTATCAAACAAAGTTTACCAGGGAGGACGCTCGTTCGTTTTACCGTCAGTCTGTCGCGAACCTTCGAAGGGATAAAATGGGAAAGGATAGGATAGAAGTAAGATAAAGAGCATGGTTTGGTTTTGTTTTTATTTTTTGGTTTTTTTTTCTCTTTCTCTTTTTCTTTTCTAATCGTAAAACGTGTCTCATGTCGAATATACGGCGATCGTATATACGACGCCAATAAGTGCCGTGGATATCCTATGTAATGATCGAAAATGATTTTCCGATCGATCTATGTGTTCAATGTTTATCTCAATTGGAAATTATTTTTGTGGAATTTTATTTGCGAATATTTCTTTATTCTATATGTATATTTTTGTTGTAATTGCAATTTCATTTATAAGCGTACAGATATTATTGACTTTTTCATTCTTTACAATCTTATACTTCGCAGAGAATTCTGTGACGTTTCGTTTGGTATTTTTTTCTTTTCTTTTTTTTTTTTTTTATTCTACAATTGTATCATCATGCTTTCTGTCTTTGACGTTTGATTTTTTCGATCGTAAGGAATTATTTGATTTTACGAATAAAAGTTTCGCAAGGAATTAAATTTTTATTTTAATATACTCACGTGAATATAATGAAAAATATGAACCGATGAGGTCTAATAATTATATATTTCATTCGATGAATAATCGAATTGTAAAATTTCTAATGAACAATATATCGGGTGTTCAAAATAATACATTAAAAAATTATTATTTCGAATACATGACATTTTTGAGAAAAATTATTCTAACAAGTGTCATTTGATTTAAGTAGGAATATTATGATATTTTTTGTTTTTTTATTTAATTGAAAGTTTTAACGCTATCTGAAGGTCGACTTTGTTTTTCGACAAAAAAAAAAATATTTCATTCATAATTTATTTATTCTTTTTTATTTTCATCTTATTAATAACGAATAATAAGTTTTTATTATAAAAAATGAAGGCTCGCATTTAAGAAAAGTCAAGTTAAGCTTAAATCGATTTCAAAAGCTTATAATATATGAAAATAATGAATAGTATAATATTATCCTATTCATTATCTGACAATTTTTAATCTGAACAATTTCTATCAAATATATTTTGTTGACGAAACAAAAAAATTTATAAGGCTTTATTTTGAACATCCGGTATAATATAATAAAGAATGAATATATAGAATGATAAAGTGGCATATATATTTATATATATATATATGTGTGTGTGTATGTTTATGTGTCAATATCAATATGTATAATTTTTATTTGTGATATGCAAATATTATTTTTCAATATTTAAATATTAAAACATTAAATTTTAATATTTAATTTCAAAATAATTATATATATATATACTATTATTATTATTATACAAGAAAAATAATATACATATAAATAATCTATAAAAATAATTTGTATAAGTAAATACTAATATCATTAAATTAATTATATATATAAAAATTGATAATTATATTTATAATAAAATATATATATATATATATATATATATATATTCATATACAATAAAAATGTATAATTATATATAATTTATTATAATTATAATATAATAACATATTATTATAAATATAATTATATAAAATTTATTATAATTATAATATAATTATATATTATTATTATAAATATAATTATATAAAATATACTATAATTATAATATAATTATATATTATTATTATAAATATAATTATATAAAATTTACTATAATTATAATATAATAATATATTATAATTAAAAATATAAATATATATATTATAATGTAATAAATATAATTATGTTTATAATTTATATAAATATATACATACACACAATATACATGTATAATTATATATATATATATAATTATAATATGTATCATTATATATATAATTATATTTATAATTATATATATACATATTTATATATTAATATAATAACAATAAAGATATTATTATGAACGTATATATATATTACCATAAATGAAATACAATGAACAAATAAATATATATATATATTTACAACAATAATCTATATATATGCATCTATATTATAATATTAATTATATATATACATTATATTTATAATTAATATATAATTATATTTATACTACATATATATATATATTAATATATTATTATATTAATTATACATAAATATATATAATTATAATAATTATAATGAAAGTTACATTTAGAATCGTAATGAAACAGTGAATCTTAAACTAATTTAACAAATTAAATAATTTGATTTTTTTCATTATAGGAAATAGGAATTGCCAATGTTATCAGAGCATACAATTGGAATACAAAGCTTTTAAAATGCGTAGGAGTTTGGCCATTGAAGATCTATGATCCAATATTTCTCTTCTTCTTCATATATCTTTCGATTCATTGTTCCTTAACATTAGCACATTTGATTTATTCTCCAAAAACTGTCGACAATGTCGTATCGAATATATCGGAAAATATTATTCTATCGATGACCCTTACGAAGATAGCAACTATTAGAATCAATAAAGAATCATTTGGTAAATTATTGATGGATGTCAAAGAGGACTCTTTGTCTGAAAAATATGAGAGTAAGGACGAGAAAGAGATATTCTACAAGTATACTAAATTACCACCACGTTTTATACTAACAGCTGTCATTTCAATGACTCTTGCCATATTATTGTATTACGTGAATGGACTTAAGGTTGGACTTCAAATTGGTAATTCAATTCTTGTTTTTTTTCTTTTTCTTCTTATTCTATGCCATTATTATAATATTACACCTTTTATTACTATTTGTTTATCTATTTAATTATTTCTTTATTTATTATTAAATTAATTGATGTGACAAATACAAATGCAGAAATATTTACAATAATTAAGCTAGCACATTTAAATCAATGATCTTTCTTAATATTCATAATAAATAAATTCAATTCAATTCGATATAAGGCTTTGATATGTAAACGTATATTTTATTATTGTATATATCATAAAGAAGTAAATAAACAAACAAACAAAAAGATTTCTATTATTCCAAAAAAAAAAAGAAAAAAAATAGGTGTGCTAACAAGCTTCGAAAGTAATCATGCATCATTGTATTTTGTTACATTTTCGATTAGGATTTAACGCAACAACCCTAACAACAATAAATATTGTTCTAAATAAATGTTAGTAAGTGCGAAAGTTGGTTCAAAAAATTTCATCAGCCATCATTTAGATTTGTTGGACACGATCGTCCACTTGGACGATCTGAAGAATTCAATAATATTGTTTTAAAATTATTATCGTAATTGTTTGAGTTGTATCCAAAATTAATAGTACGCAGAACAGCTGACACATTTGGGATAATCAACAATGCAAAAAAATCTTTTATAAAAGCAGAAAATCAACGAGAAAGAATTTGTACATTGTTATTGATCAGACAACAAAGCGATCCATTAGCATAATCGATTCGATCGATGAGAAATGAGTGCTATATAGGAACTTGTAACGATACTAATCAATGATCTTCAAAACCAACAAGCTATATCCACATTTAAATTAGGTCTGGTTGCATGTACTGCAACGGCATAATTTATTTTGTATTGCCATAATCAATTGTCGTTGATGTTGTATTATTCACAATTGAAAAGGTTACTTAAACAATTGTTGAAAAAAAATGGACCGACACTGGTGCGCCACTAAAAATCCGTGCCGACTAAAAAAAAAAAAAAAAAAAAAAAAAACGAGCTGAGAAAATAATAAATCTACTTAGGTAACAAGTTTTATCGAAATTCATCGATATTCATTCGGTATTACATTATTTGGATTATTATTTGTTTAGATTTATATGAGCATTCTATAAAAAAAAAAAAAAAAAAAAAATAAAATAAAATAAAATATCTCGAAATGTCAGTGGTTTTTATCTATACAGTGGATGTATATTTTTATGAACGAGTATTTGAATAATTATGAAATAGATGACAAATGCGCGATTGATTAGATAATATTAAAAAAAAAAAAAAAATATATAATAAAATTTGTATCTATCTGTCTGTGTCTAATTTTAAATTAATCAATTAATTATGAGTATCCTGTGATATTTCACGAACAATATGACGTATCATTATATCGGATATTAACTCGATATAAATATATTGGATTATATGTTTTAATTATTTCTTAAAAATATATTTTGTTCATTTGCTTCGTTTTTTTTTTTTTTTACAGCAAAGCAGAATAATTCCATGGGTAATCAATTGCCTTATAAAGTATTAGTAATCATCGATTTAAATGATAATAGGATTTATGCATTGGTATGTGCATATCAGACAATGATCATACCTTCTATCATATTTGGTTATGTAGGATTTGATTGCATGTTCGTCAATTTGTCCACTCAAATTGTCGCACAATTCGCCATATTGTCGCATAAGATAAATGATATATTAAATAATTCGGAAAATTATCACGAGGGTATAAAGAAACTTGTATTACGACATTATCGATTGATAAGGTAAACTATCACTTGATTATATAAAAATATTTAATATAAGGTAAACTATACATTTGATTATATAAAAAATATTTAATATATATTAATAAATATTAATAATTAATATATGAATATATATTATATAATAATATTACTTGATTACGTATTTATTAATTTTAACCTGCTACGTGTCATAAAATATATCGGCAAAAAAAAAAGAAAAAGAGACAAATATATAAACAAAGAAATATATATTTCAGTATGAATGACATCGTAATGATATTTTAATAATTAATATATACATATATATTATATAATAATATCATTTGATTAAATATTTATTAATTTTAACCTGCTACGTGTCATAAAATATATCGATAAAAAAGAAACAACTATATAAACAAAAAAATGTATATTTCTGTATGAATGATATCGTAATGATATTTTAATAATTAATATATATATATATATATTATATAATAATATCATTTGATTAAATATTTATTAATTTTAACCTGCTACGTGTCATAAAATATATCGGTAAAAAAGAAACAAATATATAAACAAAGAAATATATATATTTCATTATGAATGACGTAATGATCGTTTTGTTTTTTTCCAAATTTTTTCAAATCGTTTAAATGACAAAAAATTATACAGAAGTCTATCGTAATATTTCATTTCTAATTTTTACATGAAATATTTCAGATTGGCGGAAAGATTGGAAGATAATTTTAATATCGTGATTATGCAACAACTATTAGGTACCACCATACATCTTTGTATTTCCGGTTATCACTTATTAATGGTACACATAAGAGCGAATAATTTTCTTTCTTCCTTTATCATCATAAGGACGTACATTAATTTAGAGCAAAAAAAGAAAAAAGAAAAAACGAATATATTTTTGTAATATATTTTTCAAATTTTTTATCTTTACATATCCGCATAATTTATTAAAATAAATATTTTCTTTGAATGATAGGACTAACGTTATAGATTAAATTGATAATTTGTTTAATCAAGAATAATGAAAAATGATGGATAAACGTACGTTGGGATGGATATATTGCAAAAATTCATTACTTACGATAATTTCAATGATCATTAATTAAAATAAAAAGATTATAATTTGTGCATGTATTAGTTTGGAAACTATGAAACGGGCGTTGAATGAAAATAAATAAGTAAACAGAAACGCCCGTTTCATAGTTTCCAACCTATAATATTAGCATTAGGTTGGAAACTATGAAACGGGCGTTGAATGAAAATAAATAACTAAAAAAAATGCCCGTTTCATAGTTTCCAACCTAATATAATTCTTAAAATATAATAGTAAAACGAGTATCTGTTTGAAACGAATTTTGGAAATTAAATTTTTATACAAAATAATGAACGTTTATATTATTTTTCTATTTGTCGATAGCATCGCACTTTTGAAAAAAAAAAAAGAAAAAAAGGAGTACTTCGTAAAAAAAATCGAGTCGACAAGAAATCCTAAATTTAATGATGCAGATAATGAAGGACAATTTTGAAATCTCTCGATTGAGTAATTTTCACGAAATTTTGAATAGAGATGTTACAGTTTTTTAGGTTACGATTAATAAAAAAAAAAAAAAAAAAAAATATACATATGAAGTTTAGATAGATAAACAGATAACAATTATCTTTGTGTATACTCTCAATGAATCATCGATTCCAGGATCATTTTCGAGAATTTTGTAATCCAAAATTTTAACCGATCATTTCTACTAACTGTGTGTATTGAAAGGATAAAAAAAAAAATGGATTATGTTTTCTATTCAAAAAGTATCATGTACGTCCTTAATTTACATGATAACAACTAATCAATGCTTTTTCTTATTTTCAATTTTTAGAGTAAAGAAACGAAAGATAATATAGCATTGGTTTTGTTCATTTTATATGGGTTTTGCGTGATAAGCACACTTTTCATTTATTGTTACATTGGCGAATGTCTTATTCAGGAAGTATATAAAACAATTTACCTTAATAATATCTTAATTGAAATATCAATTATCTTATTAATGTCATTCGTTTTATTCAATTAGAGTACCAATTTTGGTAACGCCATTTACAATTATGATTGGTATAATTTATCGGCAATGGACTCGAAATTTATTCTCATTTGTATGATACGAACGAAAAAGCCTCAATTTTTAACATCTGGCAAATTTGTCGTCTTATCTTTGACCATTTTCACAGACGTAAGTATACTTTGAAAGATTTTGTTTTGTTTTTTCTTCCTTTTTTTCTTTCTTTTTTTTTTTCTTTTTTATTTTGAAACAACGATACAATTGTTATTTTCATTATTATCAATATTTCCTTTTTTTAATATTTACAGATCGTCAAAACTTCGATGGGATATTTATCGGTACTACGAACATTTTTGTAAATGGGATTAAAGTAAGATCGATTAAATAGTAACAATTTTTATTTTATTTTATTTATTTATTTATTTATTTGTTTGTTTATTTTTGTTTTCTTTTTTTTTTTTTTGCTTTATATCGACTTCCTTCGTACGAAGGTAAACATATTATTTATACATCGTTGACTTGTACCGACGTTATAAAATATATAAATACAATTTTAAAACGATCGAACAAATCTCATCAATTTTTTCCTTTATAAACAAAATTAGTATTCAAATGTTAAAAGAATTTTGACGGATATATCAATTGTTTGATTCTTTTAATAAATAAAAATAGGCCAATTATCTTTGATCTTATTTATTATCACACGTAAATGTGATTGGATAAAAATAATAATAATAACGAAGGTAACAAAATTTATTAAGATAATTAAAATTATAATTATTATTAATTTATAATTATATTATTGTTATTAATAATATGTAAATTCAAACGTAAGTGATTAATATTTTCATAATTGAAAACAAATATGAACTCAATTTGCTTTTCATTTTCTTTATCTTTTGTTATTATTGTTTTCTTGATAAATTACGTACATATACGATAACAAAATTTGGTATTGGCAAAAACGTTATAATTCTTTTTCTTTTTTTTTTTTCTTTTTTACTTACATAAAAATCAAAATGAGCTTTTCGGTAAATCCTAGATGTTACGTTAATATCGTCTGTATTGCTTTTTTTTCTTTTTTAATTATTATAAAATTATTAATTATATTTCAATAGTCAATATCGAGAAATAATTATTGCCATATTTATTTCTCGTAAATTATTTATATCGTTAACATAAATTATTTATCTTATTTGTAAGAATGATAAGTGGGTGCATTCATTATATAAAAAATTTATAAACATATAAAATAGATTTTCATTAATTGTATATCGAAACATTGAAACGATAACGTAATATTTGATATAATATTAAAATTAAGAAAAACGTAATAAATAAAAACGACCAACGAAATATAATATTTCAATAAGAAAATTGAAAGAAAAAATGGAAACAAATGTTAATCAAAAATAAAAAAAAAATTAACAAATATATTTGCATATCGATAAATGAGTAAATAAGAAGTCTGGTATATAAAAATATAATAAATAAAAACAATTGATAATATTCGAGAGAAAAAGTAAAAGAAATATTCAAAAAAAAGAAGTCAAAATTCATAGTCAATGCAAGTTATTAAATAGTAAAAAAAAGAAAAAGAAAAAAAAAATTATAAAAAATTAAATTAAAAAGAAATAGTAAATAAGTAGTCTGCTTAGAAAATATAATAGATAAAAACCATTGATAATATATGAGAGAAAAAGGAAAAGAAACATTCAAAAAAAAAGAAGTCAATGTAAGTTATTAAATAGTAAAAAAAAGAAAAAGAAAAAAAAAATTATAAAAAATTAAATTAAAAAAAAATAGTAAATAAGTAGTCTGCTTAGAAAATATATTAAGTAAAAACAATTGATAATATACGAGAGAAAAAGTAAAAGAAATATTCAAAAAAAAAGAAGTCAAAATTCATAGTCAATGCAAGTTATTAAACAGTAAAAAAAAGAAAAAAAAAATGTAAAAAAATAAATTTAAAAAAAAAAGAAAGAAAAAGATTATCTATATATCAACAGAAGAAGGTTAATTTTAAAATAAAGAAAACTAATGTTGTAAAATGCAAATGATAATTAAAAGTAAAAAAAAAGTTTTTCTCTTTGTCCTACAAACTGAATCAAAGCGATAGGAGTACATTATTTATGCGTATTCCAATTCCGACAATTTTTTATACAATTGGAATAACAATTATCAGATTAATTTAACTGTTTCATTAAATTAAAGTACAAATTTTGTTAATGTCATTTATAATTACGATTGATATAACTTAACGGCAATGGATTCCAAATTTTTTCTTATTTGTTTGATACCCACGAAAATGATAGCAATGTTTAAAGTCTGGCAAATTTGCCCGTCTTATCCTTGACCATCTTCACAGACTTAAGTATATTTTGGATTATTTTTTCTTTTCTTTTTTTTTTTCTTTTTGATTTTTGTAAATTACATTCCTTGCTACAACAATACAATTGTTATTTCATTATTATTATTATTATTATTATTATTCGTTTTATTTGCAGATCGTCAAATCATCGATGGACTATTTATCGATACTGAATATATTTTTGTGAAAATATGAAAATGAGATGGATTAAGTAGTAATAATTTCATTCTTCAATTTTTATTTCAATTCTCTTTTTTCAGATGGGCAAACTTTTCGTGTATACATCGTTGATTTGTACTAATGTCATATAATGCAATTGTTAAACGATCGACAAAAAAAATTTTTTTTTTTAATAAATTTGTTAGTAAGAATGATAATGCATTGCATCGATGTTATTGCAATGTACAAAATTTAAAAAAAACCAATTAATTTTAATTAATTCAACGTCAAGATATTTAAAATGGCAATATAATAATTAATATATAATTGAGAGAACTAATAAATAGAAATGTTCTACGAGTTATAGCGTTTTTCAATATAGAAATAAAATAAAGCGAAAGTACAAATGACAGTGGAAAAAAAGAAATTATTTAAAAAAAAAAAAGCACTTTATGTCGACAAAGTTAAGGGTTCAAGAAAAGTTCTAATAAATGAAAAACGTCGATCGAAAAAGAAAAAACCTCTCCCCCCTCCCCAAAAAAAAAGATTAATCGAAGAAAAGTTAAAACTTCTATAATTCAAATGATACGAAGGTAAAAAAAAAAAGAAAATAATGAAAGTAAAATCTCAGAAAAAAAGATTACTGAGATATCAATAAAAAAAGAAAAATAATAACTTAATAATGAAGGAAAAGGAATCTTGTGCGAAGGAAGTGATAATTAAAAAAAAGAAAGAAAGAAAAAAAAAAAGAAAAAAAAAGTTTCCCTCTTTCCACAGAAATTATTTACGTCTTAAAGCACTCTTCTCGTCACTCCCTTAACGTGAAACCCTCCATATAAAAGTACAATGGTAAAGACATGTAATTCCACGAAGTACTTACGAATACTTGTTTCCGTGAAAAAAAAAAAAAAAAAGAAAAAAAAATTGTTTTCCTCTTAACAATCACCATTAATTCAGCCACAATCAAATGTGTTTCGTTGGTCGTATAATACAGAACTGGGATGCAACGAGAAAACGGAAGGACGATCGAACAAAGCAAAGTGGTGGTTAGGGAAGGGGTGGAATATTATGTTCCAGGTAAACTGAGAAACTTCGAACTATATCCGAGTGAAGAAGGGTGAATATACCCTTAGAGTGAGATATTACTTTTTTTTTCTCTACAACTATGATCGCCCTCTTCCCTGGAAAAAAGTAAAAAAAAAAAAAAAAAAAAAAAAAGAAAAAAAAAGAAAAAAAGAAAGAAGAAATTCAGTGAGAAATAAATGGAATGAAGTTATAACAAATTTTACATGAGAATTGTGAAACAATAAGATATGAGAGTTAAACCGAACCGATGAGAGTACATTTTTTATGTACACTCCTATTCCCCCTCCTATCACTATCGTCAAACTAATGTAATCGATCATTGCAACAAAGTAACTGTTTAATTTCTCGTTAGAAAAGGGTTAGGGACGAGTTGTTTCTCAATATTTTTTTCCATCGACTTCAGATTAAATATTTAAGCAGCTCTTTAGATGCGTATAACAACTTTTCAAACGGAGTTTACCAGGGAGGACGCTCGACCATTTTGCCGTCAGTCTGTCGCGAACCTTCGAAGAGATAAAATGGAAAAGGAAAGCATTGAAGTAAGATAAAGAGCATGGTTTGGTTTTGTTTTTATTTTTTGTTTTTTTTTCTCTCCCTTTTTTTCTAACCGTAAAACGAGTCTCATGTCGAATATACGGCGATCGTATATACGACGCCAATAAGTGCCATGGATATCCTATGTAATGATCGAAAATGATTTTCCGATCGATCTATGTGTTCAATGTTTATCTCAATTGGAAATTATTTTTATGGAAATTTATTTGCGAACATTTCTTTATTCTATATGTATATTTTTGTTGTAATTGCAATTTCATTTATAAGCATACAGATATTATTGACTTTTTCATTCTTTACAATCTTATACTTCGCAGAGAATTCTGTGACGTTTCGCTTGGTATTTTTTTCTTTTCCTTTTTTTTTTTGTATTCTACAATTGTATCATCATGCTTTCTGTCTTTGACGTTTGATTTCTTTGATCGTAAGGAATTATTTGATTTTACGAAAAAAAGTTTCGCAAGGAATTAAATTTTTATTTTAATATACTCACGTGAATATAATGAAAAATATGAACCGATGATGTCTAATAATTATATATTTCATTCGATGAATAATCGAATTGTAAAATTTCTAACGAACAATATATCGGGTGTTCAAAATAATACATTAAAAAATTATTATTTCGAATACATGACATTTTTGAGAAAAATTATTCTAACAAGTGTCATCTGATTTAAATATGGGAAATATTATGATATTTACTGTTTTTTATTTAGTGGAAATTTTAACGCTACGTCAAGATAAACTTTGTTGTTCCATAAAAAAAATGTTTTCATAGAAAATTCACTAGTTTTATCTTTTTTTTTTTTAACGAATAATAAGTTTCCATTATAAAAAATGTAGGCTTCTTTAATCTCCATTATAAAAAAAAAAGTACAATAATACGTTGTCTTTATTGTCGTACAACTTTTATCTAAACTATTTTTCTCAAATACATTGTGTTAAGAAAATAAAAAACTTCGTAACGCTTTATATCGACACAAGTTAGAATTTTCATTAAAAATTATTAGTTATTAAAAATAAAAAATTTTTAAATGTGATGATAATGCTGTGTATATATTTTCTTTTCGTAATATTTAAATATATTTAGACATTATTTTTAAATATTTCAATATCAAAAAATTAATCTTAAATATTGAAATAATTCAAATATTTCAATATTTAATATCAGTTGGAACATTAATTATATATTACTAATTAAAAAACATGTATATTTAAATATATTTAATAATAGAATATATACATATATTTATGTTTATTGAGTAATTTAATTGTAATACAAAATTGAGATAAGATATGATCATGTTGAAATTATAATAAATTAAAATTGGCATATATAAAAATACGTATACCTATAATAATAATAATTTGTATATATATATATATATATTAGTAGAAATAAAAAATTCATTATGATAAATCAATCTTAATAGACAGAGAAATAATGAATAAAATAATAAAGTACACAAGTCAACGATCATACCGCGTTGTAAAGCACCAGTTCTCGTCCGATCACTGAAGTTAAGCAACGTCGGGCACGGTTAGTACTTGGATGGGTGACCGCTTGGGAACACCGTGTGTTGTTGACATTTTTTTTCTTTTTCATTTTTTTTTTTATAAACAACCAAAATTACAATAAAATGATATGCGTCATTGTACGTCACTTCTACTCATCTGCACCGAATCTAAGCTGCCTATTTTTTTAATCGCAATCTTACTTCTTCACAAAGCGAAAAATCTAAAAAAAATTATATATATATATATATATATATACATATTTTTTGTAATTCGGACATTCCATTTTATTTAATAAATTTAATATATTCAAGACGAATAAAAAATACTTCATAATAAATCAATCTTAATGGGTAAGAAAATAACGAATAAAAACATAAAGTTGATAAGTCAACGATCATACCGCGTTGTAAAGCACCAGTTCTCGTCCGATCACTGAAGTTAAGCAACGTCGGGCACGGTTAGTACTTGGATGGGTGACCGCTTGGGAACACCGTGTGTTGTTGACATTCTTTTTGTTCTTCATTATAATTTTTTTATAAATAGACGAAACCGCAATCAAATGATGAGTATCTTCGAACTTAACTCATCAATCCTCTTGAATCCAATCTAAGATACAGGTGTCTTTGAATGCTATTTTACTTCCACACAAGGCCAAGAATCTAAAAAACAATTATATATATAAAATATAATAAAGAACATGTATATAATTTTCTGTTTGATCATACACACCAGTTTACGTGACAGACTTAATACAATCAGTAAGAATAAAAAATTTTTGTTAATAAATCAATCTTAAGGAGCAGAGAAATACCGTATAATATAAAAGAATTGTCAAGTCAACGATCATACCGCGTTGTAAAGCACCAGTTCTCGTCCGATCACTGAAGTTAAGCAATGTTGGGCACGGTTAGTACTTGGATGGGGGTGACCGCTTGGGAACACCGTGTGTTGTTGACATTCTTTTTGTTCTTCATTATAATTTTTTTATAAACAACCTAAACTGCAATAAAATGATATGTGTCACTGTAGGTCACTCCTGCTCATCTGCACCGAATCTAAGCTACATGTTTCGTTAATTGCAATCTTACTTCCCAATAAAGCGAAGTAACTAAAGAATTTTGTATATACTCCTTTTTTTTAAATGGTACACTACATTTTACTTAACGCACTTAATATACTTTGTATAAATGAAATATACTTTAGAAGAAATCAATTTTTTTTACAAGTAAAAATACACATAAAATGAGAGAGTTCATGTCAACGACCATACCACGTTGGAAAACACCAGTTCTCGTTCGATCACTGAAGTTAAGCAACGTTGGGCACGGTTAGTACTTGGATGGGCGACCACTTGGGAACACCGTGTATGTTGTTGACATTCCCTTTTTTTGTTCTTCTTTATTTATTTTTATAAACAAAAACGTCAATGAAATAACGTGCGTTATCGTACATTACTTGCCACCCATTTGTTCCTAATTTAAGCAGCCCATTTGTTTAAACGCAATCGTACTTTCTCACATAGCGAAGAATCTAAAAAAACTTATGTATATATGTATTTTTTTTTATTCATTATAGACATATGAACATATATATACATTGTATACATGCGTATACATTGTAATATATATATATATATTTTTATATATATTAGGTTGGAAACTATGAAACGGGTGTTTTGTTTAGTTATTTACTTTCATTCGACGCCCGTTTCATAGTTTCCAACCTAATATAATTATAAACAAAAATATATAAATACGTATCAATATATTAACATATTAATATATCAATATATTACATACATATATATATATTTTTTTTTTACATTAACTGTAATAAAATATGTTTAGATGTGTAATATAATAATTAATTTAAAACTAATCTAGCGAATTAATTAATTTTTTTTATTATAGGAAATAGGAATTGTTAACCTTCGAAGATCATTCAATTGGACCTCAAAACTTTTAAAATGCATGGGAATTTGGCCATTGAAGAACTACGTTCCGATATTTCTCTTCTTCTTTACATATCTTTTCCTACATTGTTTTCTAACACTCGTACAATTGTATATGACTCCAATAAGTATGGAGAACGTGGTATCGAATATAGCAGAGAATATTGCTCTAATCATGACACTTACGAAAATAACAATCGCTAGAATAAACAGAAAAGCATTGCGCAAATTATTCGTGGAAATTGAAGAGTATTCACTTACTGAGAAATACGAAACTAAAGAGGAGAAATTAATCTTCGTGAATTATACTAAATTACCACCATATTTTATTGTAATAGTTGCCTCTTTAGCGACACTGGAAGAAATATTATATTATACCGGTCGTGTTATGGATGGAATTCAAATAGGTATTATAATATATATAAATTTTGATTTTTTTTTTTTTTCTTTATGACATTATATTTGAAATATTTCATATTAATTACTCTATTGATTTGTCATTATGTTTAGTCCAAAGATTTTTTTTCTTCTTTTTTATTTTTTTGGTTTTTTTTGTTTTTTTTTTTTTTTTTAATTCATTTATTTATTAATTTATTATTGAATTATCGTACGTATCGATATACACAGACACATATTCATAGACACACGTATGAATTTATAAAAGTCATTGATCATTTGAAATATTTCTAATGAGTAAATTAATTTCGCATTCCCAAAATTCAAAAAAAAAAAAAAAAGAAAAAAAAAGAAAAAAAAATACATATGTCATTGCGCTTAATTTTCTATCGTGGATTAATCCAATGATTAGAAATTAAAGCAATGACAAATTTTTGTGAGTATATATGAATAAGTTCTGAAGGTCAATAAGGGTTAAACGTCGATTGAGAAAATTTCATTAGAGATTATTTTTGTCGTTTGATATGAAAATGTTCAAAATGAATTTTTTAATTCAATAATGATGTTTTTTTAAAATGATTGCTTCAATTGAATTCAAGATTGACAGTGCAAGTAATACCTGACATTTTGTGGATTTCTTGAATGACAATGACAAAGATATATATTTATGAAATTGAAAAGATATTGTCATGATATTTGTATTCCGCATCAATTTTCGAATTTATATTGATTGGTCATTAATGATGTTAATGATCAGACAATGATCTCCAGAATCAACAAGTTATATCCATATTTATATTAAATTTGACCTTGAACAAGATACTATTGTGCCTTTGACGGTACTACAACGGGCATAATTCATTTTTGAATTATGCGTTGTCATAATTAATAGCTATTGATATTTATTCCCTAGATTTAGAACGATAACATAACGAGTTATTGATAAAGTGACTGGCACTGATAAATGTTAAACATAAATTATATCGTAACATGTTAATGGCAGATTTTGTGCATCAAAAGCAATCCAAAAAAGAAAAAAAAATGTATAAATCAACATTACTAAGAAATATTATCGAATTCATTCGTATTCAGTCGATATTACATCATCGGATTATCATTTGTTTAATTCTATAAAATATTTTATAAAAAATTAAATATCTCGAAATATTAATAGCTTTCAGGGTATATCTCGTATCGTATTATTCATTACAGCGTGGTAGATACATTATTTATGAAAGAGAATTTAAAAATATTACAATAGAAATGGCAATTAAACGATTGATTAGAAAATAATAAATAATAAATAAATAAATGAAAATTCCATTTCTTTTTTGTTTTTTGTTTTTTTTTTTTTAAGTCATAAATCAATTGTAAATTAATCGATTGAAAGTTGATATTAATATTCGTTTTAATAAGTTTTAATCAAATCCTTTTGTTCGTTTATCTTTTGATAATTCTTCTTCTTTTTCTTTTGTTTTTTTCTTCTTCAAAAAAATATTTTATTTCTATCTCTCTTTTTTTTTCTACTTTTCAGCAAAGCAAAACAATTCCATGGGTTATCAATTGCCTTACAAAACATTAGATATCATACATTTTACGGACAGCAGGATGTACGCATTGATCTGTGCTTATCAAATAATGGTCATACCTAGTTTCATATGTGGTTATGTAGGATTTGATTGCATGTTCATCAGTTTGTCCATTCAAGTGATTGCACAGTTTGCCACACTGTCCTATAAGGTCAAGACATTTTTAAATAAATCTAAAAATTATAATGAGGGTATGAAGGAACTTGTACTACGACATTATCGATTGATAAGGTAAAATATCATATAATTATAATTTATAAAAATTATTGAAATATATATATATATATATATATATATATATATATATGTATATGAGTCTCATATTTACCAAATCGATTAATTCCGTAAAACAAAAAGTGATGTAAAGTGATGAAATAATGGATTGTTCGGAAAGTAATTTCGTTTTGTTCCCGACAGAGGATTTAATTGTATTTTTTTGTACTTAACTTCACACTTAAGCCGCATAATCATTATATGTTTTGAGAACTGATATAGCAAGGCTTGTGTGTGAAAAAATCCAATTGATTCTACGCAGTAGTTTTTGATTAGTGCCCTTTTAAATATGAAGATCAATAAGCAGCATTTTCGTCATATTTTACTTTTTTACTATAAAAAAGGTAAAAATGCTATTCAAGCCAGAAAGAAATTAACCGATGTGTATGGAGAAGATGTGTTGACAATACGTCAGTGCCAAAACTGGTTTGCAAAATTTCGATCCGGCAATTTTGATGTCGAAGATGCATCACGTTCTGGAAGGCCGGTTAAAGCTGATAAAGACACGATAAAGGCATTAGTTGATGCAAACCGACGAATAACAAAACGTGAGATCGGTGAGAGATTAAATTTATCAAATTCAACTGTTTATGACCACTTGAAAGGCCTGAGTTTAACCCCGAAGCTCGATATATGGGTTTCTTATGTTCTCACGGAGAGAAATTTGTGTCGTCGCGTTGACGTCTGTGATTCGCTTCTCAAACGTCACGAAAATGATCCATTTTTGAAGAGCATCATTACTGGGGACGAAAAATGGGTTGTATATAACAATGTCAAACGCAAGAGATCATGGAACAAAAAAGATGAACCAGCTCAAAACATTTTCAAAGCCAATATCCATTAAAAAAGGTGATGCTGTCTGTTTGGTGGGATTTTAAAGGAATCGTTTCTTTTGAGATTTTACCGGATAACACAACAATTAATTCGAAAGTCTACTGTCATCAGCTGGAGAAATTGAATGATGCACTTCAACGGAAAAGGCCAGAATTAATCAACAGAAAAGGTGTAATATTCCATCAAAATAAAGCGAGATCTCATACAAGTTTGGTCTCTCGCCAAAAGCTTTCACAGCTTGAATGGGATACAATGCCACATCTACCATATTCTCCAGATCTGGCACCTTCGCATTATTATTTGTTCCGATCATTGCAAAATTTGTTAGACGGTAAAACCTTCACTTCAAATGAGGAGGTCAAAAATCACCTCGATCAGTTTTTTGCCAGCAAAGACCACAAATTTTATGAGCGTGGAATCATGTTACTATCAGAAAGATGACAAAAGGTATTGGACCAGAATGGCCAATATATAATTTTGTCTTTCATTTTCACAAAAAAAAAAAAAAAACGAAATTACTTTCCGAACAACCCATTAACATAAATTACTTTTTAAAATTCCCTTTAAAATATAAATACAAATAAACATTGTAGAATGTATAAATGTTGACGTTAGCTTTCATTTAACGACATATAAAAAATGAATACGTTAGGACAATTTTAAAATAATTATCATTAAGATTAATATTTTTGCGTGACTAAGTGAGTTAATTCGATTTGGAAAATGAAAAAAAAAAACAAAACAAAAAACAGTAAATACGTAAAATTCAATCGTCAGATTCTTTTTTTTTTTTTTATTTCAGAAGAAATCTATTATATCTATAATTAATTTAACATATCTGTTATATATTTTTTATTAAAGATTTTTTCAGAAAAATCTATAAAATCTATTACTGTTACATTATTTTACAATTTGTTTAGATCAATTAATCAGCAACATAAATGACGTCTTCCTTCGTCGCCTATATTTAAGATCCCATTGAGACAATTTGTATTTAATTTATTATAATAATCATGTTTAATGGAAGGAATGAATTTCAATAGATCCATCATACGTTTCCTTTTATATCTTATTACAATTCTATCTGTAGGATATAACAATGACGTGCTTTTGTATCATTCAGACTTAATGATCTTCATGCTACAAATTTTTTTTATATTAATCGCATGAAATTTTGAATCTTCGTTAAAGTTATATTTGCATTTTATAACATAGGGTTTATAATTAATGACTTATTGTTACGATAATCAAATTGGAATTAATTAATTTATTTTATGTTTTATTTTCAAATTAAACGAGATCTATGTCGTTACAGGATTGATAGATGTACGAGATAAAATTACTGATTTAAATTGTACAAGTGATAACAAGGCATTACATTATTTCTGATAAGACACTATCAGATATGTTATCTTTATCATTAAAGCCTTATTGCATGTTGCGTATGATGATTGCATTATTCACAATGATTTATACATTAGAGTATGGATTTAATCAGATTAAATTCTTAAATCAATTAGGTTTTATTCGATGATCAAACAAAATTTTGTCATTCAATAATTTTGTCATTAAATAAGAGAAATTGAGGAAATATATTATGAAGTTGAAAAGTGAATTATTCATCAATTGTTTTGACACTTAAATTATTAGAAAAAATTCAAAAAGTGGATTTAATTGATTTAACTTATGAATGAATTAGAAATAAACAATGATAAGTTATTTTATTTAACAGATTATTAAATATCATTTCTTTAGTAAATTTACAAGCACATAACATTCCGTTTTATAATACTTATATAATTATTATATAATATATGAGCCGTTTATTTTGAAAGTGGCCTAACTCCATTTATCTTCAAATCGAGATATTTAAGGGTTTGCGTTTCAATGAATTTAAAAATATACGTATAGGATACTAATGAGTCATACTACTTAAGTGTATCTAAGGGTGTTAAATTTATAGTTTCTATTAAAATAGTGGCAATTATTAAGTGAATAATATGCATTTTCTTATCAAGAATGGAGTTAGGCCACTTTCAAAATTAACAATCAGATTCATTATAAAATTTGAAGGTGCCCAAGTCCATTCAACATAATTTAAGATGCTTCAAATTGAAAAAAAAAAAAACAATACTCAATTTATTTTACATATCTTTAAAACACTTCGAAAACATAATTTATGCGATGCAAAACATTTTTTAACTACATAACGTAGAAAATTACAAACATAAATTTATTACAAAACAATTTACTACTCATCTAGATTTTGTGTGTATGAAAGGGATTTGAAGAAATCATAATGTTCCGGTGGTATATATCGTAATAGATCAATTATGTCCTTGAATTTTGCTGTTGTAATTTGTTTGATATTTTTATACAGTGGTATCAATACAATATTTTCGAACTTTCTTGGTCTACCCTGACGTGATAATAAATTCAGGACTTAAAAATTTTCATTTTCATTCATTGATTTAAGTATAAATGGAGTTAGGCCACTTTCAAAATAAACGGTTAAATTATTGAACTAACTCTGAAAACTTATGTGTCAAGAATTATCGTATTTGCTCGGAATATAAGCAACCTGAAATGCTTTACTGATAAATAACATAAAGTTGTACATGTAATTATAGCAATCGGAAAAAATTGACAAATGGAGTTAGGCCACTTTCAAAATAAACGGCTCATTATAATTAATAGAATATAATTATTAGAATGTGATTTTTTTCGAAAGACTATTGTTTCTTATTTGATTAATAATCTTTTGAATTTTACATAGCTCATAATTAATGAACCATTTAATTAATATTTTTTAATTTATTATACTAAATCTATTTATATTTAATTATATTAATTTATAATAATATTATTTATAATTAATTATATTAATTTATAATAATATTATTTGTAATTAATTACATTAAATCATATAATTATTTATTTATTCGTTATACTTTATTTGTTATTTCAATTTTTTATGTTTATTCATTATTTTCTTTTTCTTTATTTGTTTATGTTTTTATTAATTTCAATCATCTTCATGTTGCTGAATATAAAAAAAAAAAAGAAAAAGAAAACCAAAAAAAATATTTCCTTCTGAATAATATGATTGATTCCATTTCTATTTCTCTTTTCTTTTTCAATAATGGAAAAAAAAAAACAATAATAATGTACTCTATTACAATATTATTTCATTTCTCAGTTTCACATGAAATATTTCAGATTGGCGGAAAAATTGGAAGATAATTTTAATTTACCGATTATGCAACAAATGTTGGGTACCACTATTCATATGTGCATTTCCGGTTACTTCGTATTGATGGTAAAAAATATGATGAAAAATTAGCGAATAATATATTTTTCTTTTTTTCATTTTGTTTTAAGGATATACATAATCCCATAAAAAAAAAAAGAAAAAAAAATTAATTTTTCTTGCGCGTGATATCACTTATCTTGACGATTAAAATAATACTTTTTCTTTTCTAAAGTAATAAAAAAAATGGCGGAGAAACAGACATAGACGAAAATTCATTAATAACGCTATTTTCTAGAACGATTCAACGAAGTAAATAGAAATTAATTTATTCTTAAAATATAAGAGAAAATCGAGTATATCCCGAGTCGAATTTTTCAAATATTTTTTTTTTTTTTTTTTTTTTTTTTTAATAAAATTTACATTTATTTTTCATTACTTTTGAAAAAATATTACACTTTCATTTTTGTTCAAAAAAAAAAAAAAGAGAGAGAGCAAAAAATAATCAAATTGGCAATAAGTCTTTCATTTAATGTAGGTAACGAACAAAAAATTTCAAATCTTTCGATTTAGCAATTGTCAAGAAATGATTCATAATGATTTCGAAGTTTTCGAGGTGACTCTAATGAAAAAAAAATATATCTGAAGTTTCCTATTACATTTACAAACAGATTATAATTATTTTCATGTACTCGCAATGAATCGTCGATTTCAGGATCATGTAATGAACCTTCAATCGTCGAAAAAAAGTTTAATTGATATAAATGTTCACGTTTATGAATTAAGCTAGCCTCATTTGTGTTATATTTTGCGAGTCAAGTTCGGTCATAGTTGTACGATGATCATCTTTTTGTGTGACAAACTGATGAACGATCCAATCAATTTCCATACCAAACAATTGGATTACTTTGAAGATCCATGATATTCTTTGATTAAAAAGATAAAGTAGCGATGTTCAATGGGATTCCTGTCCTTGGATCTGTTGTTGATAATTTAATGATCCAAAGTACCGTACGCAAGGTAATTAACACTGTCATTCGTATTTTCCGTAATTCCGTAAAGTCGACGTAGCAACAAAATATCCTCACTTAGATCTTCATTGATTTCCTTTAATTTCTTCCAAATGTTTTTTGGAAAAGGTATATATTCATGATCAAAAGTGTCTTATCCAATCTTTAGCATTTGCTTGCTACCAAACTGCGTCATGATCCTGGATCGTGTAGACAGTAATGATGTACAGAATCTTCATTTGTCAAACTGTAATGACGAAATGTTTATCGAATGAGTTCTCGTTGCATCTATTTCTACTTTATCGACGGATCGACATTAATCGTTAATTTATTGTAAATGAGTCTTTATGCTCCACGTTACATTTTTTGTCTATAGCAATTGTTATCAGTTTTTTTTTGCGAATTCTAGCAAACTTTACATATACTCGTACGCATATTATTTCTATGGAATTATTATAAAATAAAAGACGATTGAAAAAGGGAATGAAATGTTCTGGAAATGATACTGTTGATCGATTTGAGATCATTGAACGATAGAATTAAATTGTTTCTATTATCACTATAATTCCGCCATTTTTATGTATATCTTTCGTAACTATCTGCATTCAAAAAATGTAAGAAACAAATTGATTTCTTTTTTTTTTATCCAAAAAATGTCATGTAAGTCCTTAATTTAATTGATAATATCTAATCGATACTTTATTTTTTTTTTGCTTTTAGGGTCAAGAAACGGAGGATATTTTAACATCGTTCATGTTTGTTTTGTACTTTTCTTGCGTGATAAATACACTTTTCGCTTACTGTTTCATCGGTGAATGTTTTATTCAGGAAGTAAATAAAATAATCAATAATTTCTTGAATCATTTAAATATCAATTATCTGATTAATGTCATTCGTTTTATTCCGGTTAGAGTAACAATTTTGCTAACGCCATTTACAATTACGAATGGTATAACTTACCGGCAAAGGATTCCAAATTTTTTCTTATTTGTTTGATCCGCACGAAAAAACCGCAATGTTTAACGTCTGGCAAATTTGCCGTCTTATCCTTGACCATCTTCACAGACGTAAGTATATTTTGAATTATTTATTTTCCATTTTTAAATTATATTCCTTCCTGTAACATTACAATTGTCATTTAATTATTATTATTCTCTTAACATTTGTAGATCATCAAAACTTCAATGGGATATTTATCGGTACTACGAACATTTTTATGAAAAGAACAAATATGAATTTTATTACTAACATATTCTCATTTCTATTCTTAAATAATTCTTCCTTCATAGGAAGATAAATGATTTGTCTATAGATCATTGATTTGTATTAACGTTATGGAATATAGAAATACAATTTTAAGAAGATCGAACATAACTATTAGTTTCTTTTGTCATCAACAAAATTAATACCAAATGCAGGATAGAATGTTCTAACGTTGATTAGTTATGTGTATGTGTGTGTGTGTATACTCGTTTGCATCTATGAGATAATAATAATAATAAAGATTTTGTTAGAAAAGTAAAGATAAAAACGTATGTAGCTATGTAATTCTAAACATTATTTTACATAAGAGCATTACTCTCGATTTATGTTCGTTCGAAGAAAAATTATTATTATTGTTCATACGAACGTCCAATTATAATTAATCAATCCTTTCAAGATTAAAAATACATTTGAACACAATTTGTTATTCTTTTTTTTCTTATTATTGCTTGTTAATAAATTAAATATATATGTGACAACAAAATTGGCGTTGACAAAAACGATCCTTTTTTTTTTGTTTACTTACATGAAAACCGAACGAACTATATGATCAACCACAGATATTATGTAAATATCGTTTATATTTATCTATAGTGCAGTTGTATGCATTTATTGCAAATGATCTGTTTAAAATTATTATAGAAATATTAATTGTATTTGAATAGTCAATATATACGAACGATTATTGGATAGTCTCGTTTTGGTTAATTAATTGTAAGAATGATAAGTACTTCATTCATTATCAACCAATTCATCGAGTTAATATATTTTAATTACTTTAACATCAAAATGTACAAACGTATATATTATATTTTACATAAACTTAAGATCGAATAAATTACTAAATATACAACAGCCAACGAAATACAATATTTCATTAGAAAAATGAAAGAATAAGTGAAAGCAAATGTTACTAATTATACAAAAAAATGTATAAACAAAACCATTTCCATGTCGATCAATGAAAAAACCAAAGATTGCGTAAAAAAAATATAATCAATCAAACAATTAATGATGCAAAAAAGAAAAAAGAAAGAAAAATTGAAAAAGAAACAACACTCATAAGAAACAAATGATACGTAAAAAAATATAATTAGTGTCAAGAAAATAATGTAAGTAAAATGTCCAAAAAAAAAATGGAGATTAGGGGAATTTCAATAAATAATAATAATTTAAAAATAAGGAAAAAGAAACGTTGTGTAAAACGATGGATAATTAAGAATAAAACAAAAGTATCAATCTTTGTCTAGAAGTCGAATACTTCCTTAAGTACAGTACTCATCATTACTCAAACGTAAAACACTCTATAATAACGAGTAACTGTAAAGACATTTAATTCAACCGAGTACTTACGAATATTTGCTTCCATGAGAAGAAAACTTTTTTTGCATTTAAGCCACCACCATAAAAATTCAGGCAAATGTTCTTCGTTCGTCGTATCACGCAGAACTGGAAGCAACAAGAAAACGGAAGGACGATCGAAGAAAGCAAAGTGGTGGGGGATGGAAACATATATATTATTGCAGGTATACTGAGGAACTTCGAACTATGTCCGAGCGAAGAGGGGTGAATATACCCTTAGGGTGAGATATTACTTTTTTTCTCTATAACTATGATGAACCCTCTCTTTCCTGAAAGAAAAAGTGAAAAAAGAAGAAAGAAAAAAAGAAAAAAGACAAAAAGGAAAGAAAAAATTCACTGAGAGGTAAATGGAATGAAGTTATAGCAAATTTTACATGAGAGTTGTGGTAACAATGAAATATCCTACGAGTTGAAACAATGAGAGTACATTTTTTATGCACACTCCTATTCCTCTACCATCTTTACTATCACTAACTAACGTAATCGATCATCGTAACAAAGTAACTGTTTAATTCCTCGTTAGAAAGGGTTAGGGACGAGTTGTTTCTCAATATTTTTTTCCATCGACTTCAGATTAAATATTTAAGCAACCCTTTAGATGCGTATAATAACTTTTCAAACGGAGTTTACCAGGGAGGACGCTCGACCATTTTGCCGTCAGTCTGTCGCGAACCTTCGAAGAGATAAAATGGAAAAGGAAAGCATTGAAGTAAGATAAAGAGCATGGTTTGGTTTTGTTTTTATTTTTTGTTTTTTTTTCTCTCCCTTTTTTTCTAACCGTAAAACGAGTCTCATGTCGAATATACGGCGATCGTATATACGACGCCAATAAGTGCCATGGATATCCTATGTAATGATCGAAAATGATTTTCCGATCGATCTATGTGTTCAATGTTTATCTCAATTGGAAATTATTTTTATGGAATTTTATTTGCGAATATTTCTTTATTCTATATGTATATTTTTGTTGTAATTGCAATTTCATTTATAAGCATACAGATATTATTGACTTTTTCATTCTTTACAATCTTATACTTCGCAGAGAATTCTGTGACGTTTCGCTTGGTATTTTTTTCTTTTCCTTTTTTTTTTTGTATTCTACAATTGTATCATCATGCTTTCTGTCTTTGACGTTTGATTTCTTTGATCGTAAGGAATTATTTGATTTTACGAATAAAAGTTTCGCAAGGAATTAAATTTTTATTTTAATATACTCACGTGAATATAATGAAAAATATGAACCGATGATGTCTAATAATTATATATTTCATTCGATGAATAATCGAATTGTAAAATTTCTAATGGACAATATGTCGGGTGTTCAAAATAATACATTAAAAAATTTTTATTTCGAATACATGACATTTTTGGAAAATATTGTTTTAACAATTAATGTTCATTTCATTTCAACAAGGAAAATATTAATTTATTTGTTATTCTTATTTTGTGAAAAAGTTTAATGATACCTCAAGAACAACTTTGCTACTCGATTAAAAAAAGTATTTCATAGGAAATTGAATAATTTTGTTATCCTTTTTCTTTGATAATAATAAGTTTCCAATTTTTTAAATATTAACTTGTATTTAGCAAAAATGAAGGTAAGATTGAAGTGGACTTCAAGATCATTTAATAAATAAAAAAAAAGATTTAATAATATATCGTATTTATTATCAGACAATTCTTATGTCAATTATTTTTCTCAAATATGTCGTGTTAATGAAATAAAAAATTACACATGTTTAATTTAAACATCCTTTATAATGTAAAAAAAAAAATGCATAAATATAAAAATGAATAAATATATGTATTTATATATATGTATGAAATAAAATGTATTTAGATATAAATTATAAAATAATTAATATAAAATTAATTTAACAAATTAACCAATTCGATTTTTTATTACAGGAAATAGGTATTGCTAACGTTCATAGATCATTCAGGTGGAGCGCAAAACTTTTAAAATGCATGGGCGTTTGGCCATTGAAGAACTACGTTCCATTATTTCTCTTCTTCTTCTCATATCTTTCAATTCATTGTTCTCTAACACTCGCTCAATTATTTTTGGGTCCAAAAACTGTGGAGAACGTGGTATCGAACATGGCAGAAAATATGCTTCTAACGATGACATTAACGAAAATAACAATTGCTAGAATTAATAGAGAAGCATTACGTAAATTATTCATGGAAATTGAAGAGTTTTCACTTACTGAGAAATATGAAACCAAAGAGGAGAAATTGACATTCCTAAATTATACTAAATTACCTCCATATTTTATTCTAATAATTGCCTCTTCAATGACGACGGTCGAAGTATTGTATTATTCGACTCGACTTGCCGATGCACTTCAAATTGGTAATTCATAATTTTTGTTTTTCGTTTAATGTATATACATAGATACATATACATATATATATATATATATATATATATATATATTATATATGATATTACATTTTAAATATTTTATATTAATTCCTTTATAGATGTGTCACCATGTGTAATCCGACGATTTTTTTTATTCATTTATTTATTTATTTATTATTGAATTATCAGATGTGCCCATAGACATAGACACATATTCATACATACACGCACGAGCACGTCATAATCGCCAATCATTTTTAATATTTTCCATATAAGTAAATTAATTTTGTATTCGTTACGTTCAAAAAAATACATACGTTCTGTTACATGTTGTTTAATTTTCTATCGGAATATAATGACTAGAAATTAAAGCAAGAAAAAATTGATAGATAACTTCCAAAGGTTAATAAATGCCAATGTTGGTTCAAACAATTTGTTCAGTCAACATTTAGACTTGATTCGATTATGTTCAAAGTAGACGACCTGCGGAACTCAATAATGATGTTCGAAAAATTATTATCGAATTGCTTGAGACGAATCAAATATTGATAGTGTGAGAAACAGTTGATATTTTCTGGGCTTCTGTTTCTGACAATTCAAAGACTTCTTCATGAAATTGGAAAGGAATCTTTTCAAGGTATTTGTATTCCGCATAAATTGTCGATTATGAAAGAAGATAAGGGAAAAAGAAATTGCATATCGTTATTGCCCAGTCAACGAGGTGATTAATTTTTTAACATAATCGTTATTGTCGGTGAGAAATGAGTTCTATACAGCAACATGAAACTATACCAATCAATGGCTTTCTTCGAATCAATAAGCTGTACCGACATCTTCCGTTGAAAGAAGTGCTATTGTGCTCTTGAAGATACCCCATCGGCATATTTCATTTTCAATTGTCTTAATTAATTGCCGTTGATAATTATTGTTAACAATTGGAACGGTTACATAACAAATTGTTGAAAAAATAGCTGGCACTGGTCAACAATATACACGTCATATCGCAACATGCTAATGGCAGTGTTTTTGGATCAAAAACTACCTAAGAAAATAATAAATCAACTTTACTAGGAAGTTCTACCGAAATCGACGTATTCATTCGATATTAACTCAATGAATTACTATTTGTTTAAATCTGTGGAATATCTCATAAGAAATAAAATCTATCGAAATGTCAGTAGTTTTCAGGTTCACCTCGAATCATATTTTTCATCATTGCGTGCACATTTTCATACTAGAGTATTTAAAAATTTGTAAAAGAGATGACAAATGCACATTTGATTAGAAAATAATTAAAAAAAAAAAAAAAAAAATTGAATCAAAGTGTATGTCTAACTTTGAATTAATCGATTATTTATGATTACCCTATAATATTACACGAATAATATGGTGTATCATTGTATCGGACATTAATTCCATATGAATATATTGAAATAATTGTTTTAATCAACTAATCTAATGTTCTTTGTTCTTCTATATTTTCGTAATTCTTTTTCATAAAAAATTATTTCCTTTCTTTTTCTCTGTTTTTACTTTTCAGCAAAATTAAATAATTCCACGAGTTATCAATTGCCATACAAAACATTAGAAATCGTCGAATTAAGGGACAGAAGGATTTACGCTTTATTGTGTGCTTATCAAGTGATATTCATACCTTGTGTCGTATTAGGTTACGTAGGATTTGATTGTATGTTCGTCAATTTGTCCATTCAAGTAATTGCACAGTTCGCAATATTGTCTTATAAGGTGAAAACTGTATTGAATAATTCTAAAAGTTATCATGATGGTATGAAGGAACTTGTATTACGACATTATCGATTGATAAGGTAAAGTATCATATCATTATATGTAAATAACTGTAAGTGTGTGTATACACATATATATATATATATATATATATATATATATATATATATATATTAGGTTGGAAATTATGAAACGGGCGTTTGAATGATAATAAATAACAAAACGAAAACGCTCGTTTCATAGTTTCCAACCTAATTCTCATGTATCAGGTTGGAAACTATGAAACGGGCGTTAAATGATAATAAATAACTAAACAAAAACGTCCGTTTCATAGTTTCCAACATAATATATAAACTATGATAAATTTTTTATTTAGAAATTTAGAAATTAATTTCTTTAGTATATTTACGAATAAACACATGCACTCGCACGTATATTATATATATTATATATACATATATACATATCTTTATCTGGACCTTTGTTCCCTTTCTTATCTCATAGCCATTTCATTCCCACTCGCAACCATAACTAATAATTCCTCCCTACTTAGCAATACCTCCACACTTCATTCGTAATTCCTGTCGTCTAGATCGTACTTTGTCGCCTAACTTTCTTACATTACGTTCCTCTTCAAGGACCGATTATACTTACGGTCAACTGTTTTTCTTATTTCGTTCTTTTACACACTTTTTTTCAAGGACAATTATACTATCTTCTGCTATCTTTCTTACATCGCTCTTTTATGCATTTTTCTTCAAGGACAAATCATGTTTCCGATCGACTGTGCTTTATATACACATACACTCACACACATACACACGCTCGCTCATACACATGCACATTTAGTTATCAATAGTGAAATTCTCAATCCTATACCCACACATATACACATACATAAATGTATGTATATTATTTTTGGTTTTGTAACAGAATATTAGAAACTGAATTTTTTATAAAGCACTTTATATGGTTAATATATTATTACTTTTACGCGTCTCTTGAACCAATCATTTAATTCTTTCGTTATTTATTTACGATTTTGTTATTTATTATATTTTATTTTCTAATTAATTAATTATACATTGTATTCTATTAGGTTGGAAACTATGAAACGGGCGTTGAATGAAGATAAATCACTAAACAAAAATGCCCGTTTCATAATTTCCAACCTAATATTTGTTAATTCAATTTTTGTTCATTATTTTTTATTTTTATTTGTTGATTATCTTGCTGTTAATTTCAATTAGCTACATAACGATATAATATTTAGAAAAAATAAATAAAGTCTTTTTAATAATACGGTATAGATTTAATCTTCTATCTTCGTTTTCTCTTTTTTTTTTTCAATTGAAAAATAAACAATGAATTGAAAAATGGTGAACACAGTACTAATATATCATTGTTAACTTTTACTTGAAATATTTCAGATTATCGGAAAGATTGGAGGATAATTTTAACTTCGTGATCCTGCAGCAACTTATGGGTACCACCATTCATCTCTGTATTTCTGGTTACTTCCTAATGACGGTAGATATAATAGAGAATCTTTTTTTTTTTAATCATTTTAAGGATGTACATAATTCAATGGCAAGAAAAAACAAACAGTATTTTACAATTTTTCTTACTACTTTTTTTTTTCTTTTTTACTAAATATGCGTGATTAATTAGAATAAATTTTCTTTTGTCTGATAGGATTTAATTCTAAGATTAACTTGTTAATTTGTATTATAAAATGTAGAGAAAAATGGCGGAGAAACAGACATGGATAATGATATAGAGCAAAAATTCGTCACTTACGATAAGTTTCATAATCAATTTTTGAAATGAAAGGAAATAATTCATATTTAATTAATTCTTAATATAGAAAAATTAAATAAGTTCTTAACGAGTCGAATGTTTAAACTTATGCGTTAATACAACATGGCTGACATTTACATTTATCTTTTAGTACTTATTGAAAAAAATCGTGCTTTCTTTTTTGTTCAAAAAAAAAAAAAAGAAAAAGAAAAAAAACGGAAGTATTTCGCAAGAAAATCAAGTCGATAACAAGTCTTACATATCATACAGATAATGATCGAAATTTTTGAAAATCTCTTAGTTGAATACTATCCACGAGACTTATCATATAGATTTTAAAGTTTTCGAGGCTACTGTCATGAAAAAAACATAATCATTTAATGTGTTGTCGTCGTATCCACGTCTACTTTACCAATGGAATCCTTATTACTTTATCGTGAATCAGTTTTTACATTTTATTTTACATTCTCCGTACACAGCCATAGTTATCAATTTTTTTATCTCGTATTAACATTAACTCTTGCGAAATTGCCATAAAATAAAAAAAAATGATTGGAAAACGAGAATGATAATATTCGGAAAATGATACTGTTGTTCAATTTGAGTGGATCGAACAAGACAATTCTATTGTTATTATTATCACTATAATTTCGCCATTTTTTTTTATGGATATCCTTCATAAATATTTACATTGAAAACATATAGAAAACAAATTAATTTCTTTTTTTTTCTTTGTCGAAAAAATGTCATGTACATCCTTAAGTTATATGGTAACATCTAAATGATACTCTTCTTTTTTTTTTTTTTCACTTTTAGGGTCAAGAAACGAAGGATAATTTGACATCGTTCTTATTCGTTGTGTACGTTTTTTCCGTGATAACTACACTTTTTATTTACTGTTTCATCGGCGAATGCTTTATTCAGGAAGTATATAAAAAGTCGATAATTTTTTTATACAATTGGAATATCTATTACCAGATTAATTTAAATTTTTGATTCAATTAGAGTACAAATTTTGGTAATGCCATTTATAATTACGATTGGTATAATTTACCGGTAACGGAATCGAAATTTTTTCTTATTTGTATGATAAGAACGAAAAAGCCGCAATTTTTAACGTCTGGCAAATTTGCCATTTTGTCCTTGACCGTCTTCACGGATGTAAGTACTTTGATGTAATAATACAATTATTAATTCATTATTATTATAATTTTTTGTTTTTTTTTTCTTTTTAATATTTGCAGATCGTCAAAACTTCGATGGGATATTTATCGGTATTACGAACATTTTTATGAAAAGGACTAAAGTGAAATGGATTACGTAGTAACCAAATTTATTTTTTTTTTTTGTTTTGTTTTTTTTTTTTTTAATTCATCTTCCTTCGTAGGAAGACAAATGGTTTGTTTATACATCGTTGACTTGTATTAGCGTTAAAATATATAAATACAATTTTAAGACGATTGATCAAAACTTTTACTTCTTTTCTTTATTAATAAAATTAATATCGAATGTAAGAAAACTTTGTCTGATACATCAGTTGATCCATTTTTTTTTTTTTTTAATTTATAGCCAATTATTTCGGATTTTATTAGTTTCCTTATGTATATGTAGTAATGTAATAATAATAATAATAATAATAATAATAATAATAATAATAATAATAATAATAAAGATTTTGTTAGAAAAATTGAGATAAATACGTATGTAGCTATGTAATTCTAAACATTATTTTACATAAGAGCATTACTCTCGATTTATGTTCGTTCGAAGAAAAATTATTATTATTGTTCATACGAACATCCGATTATAATTAATCAATCTTTTCAAAATTAAAAATACATTTGAGCACAATTTGTTATTCTTTTTTTTCTTATTATTGCTTGTTAATAAATTAAATATATATGTGACAACAAAATTGGCGTTGACAAAAACGATCCTTTTTTTTTTGTTTACTTACATGAAAACCGAACGAACTATATGATCAACCACAGATATTATGTAAATATCGTTTATATTTATCTATAGTGCAGTTGTATGCATTTATTGCAAATGATCTGTTTAAAATTATTATAGAAATATTAATTGTATTTGAATAGTCAATATATACGAACGATTATTGGATAGTCTCGTTTTGGTTAATTAATTGTAAGAATGATAAGTACTTCATTCATTATCAACCAATTCATCGAGTTAATATATTTTAATTACTTTAACATCAAAATGTACAAACGTATATATTATATTTTACATAAACTTAAGATCGAATAAATTACTAAATATACAACAGCCAACGAAATACAATATTTCATTAGAAAAATGAAAGAATAAGTGAAAGCAAATGTTACTAATTATACAAAAAAATGTATAAACAAAACCATTTCCATGTCGATCAATGAAAAAACCAAAGATTGCGTAAAAAAAATATAATCAATCAAACAATTAATGATGCAAAAAAGAAAAAAGAAAGAAAAATTGAAAAAGAAACAACACTCATAAGAAACAAATGATACGTAAAAAAATATAATTAGTGTCAAGAAAATAATGTAAGTAAAATGTCCAAAAAAAAAAATGGAGATTAGGGGAATTTCAATAAATAATAATAATTTAAAAATAAGGAAAAAGAAACGTTGTGTAAAACGATGAATAATTAAGAATAAAACAAAAGTATCAATCTTTGTCTAGAAGTCGAATACTTCCTTAAGTACAGTACTCACCATTACTCAAACGTAAAACACTCTATAATAACGAGTAACTGTAAAGACATTTAATTCAACCGATTACTTATGAATATTTACTTCCACAAAAAGAAAACTTTTTTGCTTTTAAGCCACCACCATAAAAATTCAGACACATTCAATGTCCTTCGTTAGTCTTATCACGTAGAACTGAAAGCAACAATAGAACCGAAGAACGATCAAAAGAATAGTGATAGATAATGGAAACATTTTTACATTGCCGATAAACAGATAAACTTTGAACTATGGCCGAGCGAAGAAAGGTGAATATACCCTTGGGGTGAGAGATATTACTTTCTTTCCTGTACATATATGATCACCCTCTTCCTAAAAAAGAAAAAATAGAAATACATAGAAGGAAAGAAAAAAAAAGGGGAAAGAAAAAAAGGAAAGAAAAAATTCACTGAGAGGTAAATGGAATGAAGTTATAGCAAATTTTACATGAGAGTTGTGGTAACAATGGGATATCCTACGAGTTGAAACGATGAGAGTACATTTTTTATGCACGCTCCTATTCCTCTACCATCTTTACTATCACTAACTAACGTAATCGATCATCGTAACAAAGTAACTGTTTAATTCCTCGTTAGAAAGGGTTAGGGACGAGTTGTTTCTCAATATTTTTTTCCGTCGACTTCAGATTAACTATTTAAGCAACCCTTTAGATGCGTATAATAACTTTTCAAACGGAGTTTACCAGGGAGGACGCTCGACCATTTTGCCGTCAGTCTGTCGCGAACCTTCGAAGAGATAAAATGGAAAAGGAAAGCATTGAAGTAAGATAAAGAGCACGGTTTGATTTTGTTTTTATTTTTTGTTTTTTTTTCTCTCTCTCTTTTTTTTCTAACCGTAAAACGTGTCTCATGTCGAATATACGGCGATCGTATATACGACGCCAATAAGTGCCGTGGATATCCTATGTAATGATCGGAAATGATTTTCCAATCGATCTATGTGTTCAACGTTTATTTCAATTGAAAATTGTACTTTATTTTTGAAATTTTATTTGCTAAAATATTCTCATTTCTTATATATACATGTATGTATATATATATATATATATATATATTTTTTTTTGTCGTTCTGAATAATCATTTATAAACGGGCAGATATTATTAGTTTGTTTATTGTTTACGTTATTATACTTCGTTAAGAATTCTATAATGTTTTTCTGAGGTTTTTTTTCGTTTTTTCTTTTTGTTTTTCTTTTTTATTTTTTTTTTTATTCTACGATAAATATCGTCGCTTTGTCTGTATCTTTGACGTTTGATTTTTGATCGTAAAGAATCGTTTGATATTACGAATGATTTTTTTAAACGAAATAAATTTTTATAGTAATTTACGCAAGTGAATATAGTGAAAAATATAAAGGGATAAGATTTAATATTTAAAACTAATTTTAAATTTTGTCAACGAATGAAATGAATTTGAATATCGTCGTAGGAAATTTTAAACGGAACAATTCTTTATCTCGGAAATTGCGTCATTTTTGAAAAATGTTTTTCTAACAAGTCTTATCTGATTTCAACGAAATATTAATTTATTTATTATTTTTATTTTGTGGAAAGATTTAACGGCACTTCAAGGTCAACTTTGGTATTCGATTAAAGAAAAAATTTCATACGAAATTGACTAGTTGTATTTTATCTTTTCTGTTAGATCATAATAAGTTCACAATTTTTTAAATTTTGACACGTATTTAGAAAAATTGAAGGTATGCTTGAATGGATTTCAAGATCGTTTAATAAGTATAAAAAAAAAAAATGCAATAATATCTCGTGTTTTATAGACAAATTCTTATGTGAACTATTTTTCTGAAATATGTCGTGTTAACGAAATAAAAAATTACTAATGTTTAATTTAGACACCCGTTATAATGTAAAAAAAATACGCATAAATATAATAATAAATGAATACTATAAATATCAATAACTATTTTTCGTAATGTTTAAATATTATTAAATATCTAAATATTAAACAAATGTTTTGAGAATTAAAAAAAATCTTATTGTTTAAATATTTTCTAGCAGTAAAAAATCGATTATATATTTCTAATTAAATCCATATATATGTAAATGTATTCAATAACAGAATATATGAATATATTTGTTATTTTCTTTTTCTTTTTCTTTTTTTTTAATAATTTAATTATGTTCAAAAAATTGAGATTATATACAGTCACATTGAATTTATCTTAAATTAATATTTAGATCAACATATAAATACTTAAATCTATAGTAATAATTTGTATATACACATATATAATAATATTAATTTTAAACAAATATATATAATACTGAACAAATATAAAAACAATATCAATATATTGATATATCAATGTATAGTATATATATATATATATATATATATATCAATTGAAATAAAATATATTTAGATTCATAATAAATTAATTAATCAAAACAAATTTAGGAAACAAAACAACTCGATGTTTTTATTACAGGAACAAATATAAAAACAATCAATATATTAATATATTAATAATTTATATATTAATATATTAAAATATTATATTAATATATTAAATAAATAAATAATATATATATATTAATATTATTAAATATATAAATAATAATTTTAAATTTATAAATAAATATTAAATTTATAAATAAAAATATTATTAAATATATTAAATAATAAATTAATAAATAATATATATATTAATATATTAATAATTAATATATTAATATATATATAATAATTAATATATTATATGTATAATATATATATATATATATGTATATTATATAATACATTATATATATATTTATATATTAATATATTAATATATTAATATATTAATGTAATATATATATATCAATTGAAATAAAATATATTTAGATTCATAAAAAATTAATTAATCTAAAACCAATTTAGCAAATAAAACAACTCGATATTTTTATTACAGAAACAAATATGAAAACAATATCAATATATTAATATATCAATGTATAATATATATATACATCAATTGAAATAAAATATATTTAGATTCATAATAAATTAATTAATCTAAAAGAAATTTAGCAAATAAAACAACTCGATATTTTTATTACAGGAAATAGGAATTGCAAACGTTCATAGATCATTCAGCTGGAGTGCAAGACTTTTAAAATGCATGGGAGTTTGGCCATTGAAAAATTACGTTCCACTGTTTCTCTTCTTCTTCACATATCTTTCCCTTCATTGTTTACTAACATTCGCACATTTGTTCTTGGCTCCAAAAACAATGGGAAACGTTGTACCGAACATAGCAGAGAATATGCTAATAACGATGACACTTACGAAAATAACAATTGCTCGAATGAACAGAGAAGCATTGCGTAAATTATTCATGGAAATTAAAGAGTATTCGCTCAATGAAAAATATGAAACTAAAGAGGAGAAATTGACATTCTTGCATTATACTAAATTACCCCCACGATTTATTGTAATATCGGCATGTTCAATGACACTGTCCGATACATTATATTATATAACTCGACTTGCCGATGGAATTCAAATGGGTAATTTATAATTTTTCTTTTTTTTTTCTTCTTCTTTTTTTTCTCTTTTATATATATATATATATAAGACATTATATCTCAAATATTTTATATTAATATCTTTATAGATTTTCCATCGTGTGTCATGCGACGATTTTGTTTGATTCATTTATTTATTAATTTATTATTCAATTATCAGATGTAAACGCACACACACAGAAACACATATTTCATATAAACACGCACAATCATGCAATTATTAACCAATCATTTTTAATATTTTTCACGAGTAAATTATTTTAAAAAGAAAAACACAATTCTCCCAATGTTCAAAAGAATGCATACGTCATTGCATGTTGTTTCATTTTCTCTCGGAATTTAACGCAATCATTAACAATTAAAGCAACAACAAAGTTGTGATTATCCATGGATAAATTCCAAAGGAAAATAAGTGCCAACGTTGGACAATAAATTCCATCGTTTATATAATATGATCAATCATCATTTAGACTTGATTCGATTATGTTCAAAGTAGACGACCTGCGGAACTCAATAATGATGTTCGAAAAATTATTATCGAATTGCTTGAGACAAATCAAATATTGATAGTGTGAGAAACAGCTGATATTTTCTGGGCTTCTGTACGACAATTCAAAGACTTCTTCATGAAATTGGAAAGGAATCTTTTCAAGGTATTTGTATTCCGCATAAATTGTCGATTATGAAAGAAGATAAGGGAAAAAGAAATTGCATATCGTTATTGCCCAGTCAACAAGGTGATTAATTTTTTAACATAATCGTTATTGTCGGTGAGAAATGAGTTCTATACAGCAACATGAAACTATACCAATCAATGGCTTTCTTCGAATCAATAAGCTGTACTGACATCTTCCGTTGAAAGAAGTGCTATTGTGCTCTTGAAGATATCCCATCGGCATATTTCATTTTCAATTGTCTTAATTAATTGCCGTTGATAATTATTGTTAACAATTGGAACGGTTACATAACAAATTATTGAAAAAATAGCTGGCACTGGTCAACAATATACACGTCATATCGCAACATGCTAATGGCAGAGTTTTTGGATCAAAAACTACCTAAGAAAATAATAAATCAACTTTACTAGGAAGTTCTACCGAAATCGACGTATTCATTCGATATTAACTCAATGAATTACTATTTGTTTAAATCTGTGAAATATTTCATAAGAAATAAAATGTATCGAAATATCAGTAGTTTTCAGGTTCACCTCGAATCATATTTTTCATCATTGCGTGCACATTTTCATAATAGAGTATTTAAAAATTTGCAAAAGAGATGGCAAACGCACATTTAATTAGAAAATAATTAAAAAAAAAAAAAATTGAATCAAAGTGTGTGTCAAACTTTGAATTAATCGATTATTTATGGTTACTCTATAATATTACACAAGTAATATGGTGTACCATTGTATCGGACATTAATTCCATATGAATATATTGGAATATTTGTTTTAATCATCTAATCTAATATTTTTTGTTCTTCTATATTTTCGTAATTCTTTTTCTTAAGAAAATTATTTTCTCTTCTTTTTCTCTCTTTCTACTTTTCAGCAAAGCAAAACAATTACACGAGTTATCAGTTGCCGTACAAAACATTACAAATCATCGATTTAAGTGACATCAGGATTTACGCTTTGATTTGTGCTTATCAAATATTATTCGTACCTTGTGTCGTATTAGGTTACGTAGGATTTGATTGCATGTTCGTCAATTTGTCCATTCAAGTAATTGCACAGTTCTCCATATTGTCCTATAAGGTGAAGACAGTATTGAATAATTCTAAAAATTATCATGAAGGTATGAAGAGACTTGTACTACGACATTATCGATTGATAAGGTATACATATATATATATATATGTAAACAATGAAATTGTTTTTGTTGAAGTTCATTAATTATTTTCTTTCATTTATTTATAAATATACAAATACACGTATATGTGTACATATACATTATTAAAAATTGAATTTTTCCTAAAGCTATTGCTTATTATATAATAAATAATCAATTGTTTTTATGCGTCTCTTGAATCAACAATTTAGTTCTTTCGTTATTTATTTACAATTTTATTATTTATTACTTTTTATTTCCTATTTAATTAATTATTCATTATATTCTATTTGTTAATTAATTATATTATATTCATTATTTCATATTTATTATTTGATTATTTTTCTGTTAATTTCAATTAGCTACAAGACGTAGAATTTATCAAAAATAAATAAAGTAAAATTTGTCTTCTGAATAACAGAATATAGATTTCGTCATATATATATATTTTTTTTTTAATTTGAAAAACAAACAATAATGGTGAACATAACAGTAATATTTCATTTTTAACTTTTACTTGAAATATTTCAGATTTTCGGAAGGATTGGAAGATAATTTTAACTTCGTGATTATGCAGCAACTTTTGGGTACCACCATTCATATCTGCATTTCCGGTTACTTCCTAATGACGGTAGATATAATAGAGAATCTTTTTTTTTTTTTAATCATTTTAAGGATGTACATAATTCAATGGCAAGAAAAAACAAACAGTATTTTACAATTTTTCTTACTACTTTTTTTTTTCTTTTTTACTAAATATGCGTGATTAATTAGAATAAATTTTCTTTTGTCTGATAGGATTTAATTCTAAGATTAACTTGTTAATTTGTATTATAAAATGTAGAGAAAAATGGCGGAGAAACAGACATGGATAATGATATAGAGCAAAAATTCGTCACTTACGATAAGTTTCATAATCAATTTTTGAAATGAAAGGAAATAATTCATATTTAATTAATTCTTAATATAGAAAAATTAAATAAGTTCTTAACGAGTCGAATGTTTAAACTTATGCGTTAATACAACACGGCTGACATTTACATTTATCTTTTAGTACTTATTGAGAAAAATCGTGCTTTCTTTTTTGTTCAAAAAAAAAAAAAAAAAAGAAAAAAAACGGTAGTATTTCGCAAAAAAATCAAGTCGATAACAAGTCTTACATATCATACAGATAATGATCGAAATTTTTGAAAATCTCTTAGTTGAATACTATCCACGAGACTTATCATATAGATTTTAAAGTTTTCGAGGCTACTGTCATGAAAAAAACATAATCATTTAATGTGTTGTCGTCGTATCCACGTCTACTTTACCAATGGAATCCTTATTACTTTATCGTGAATCAGTTTTTATATTTTATTTTACATTCTCCGTACACAGCCATAGTTATCAATTTTTTTATCTCGTATTAACATTAACTCTTGCGAAATTGCGATAATATAAAAAAAAAATGATTGGAAAACGAGCATGATAATATTCGGAAAATGATACTGTTGTTCAATTTGAGTGGATCGAACAAGACAATTCTATTGTTATTATTATCACTATAATTTCGCCATTTTTTTTTATGGATATCCTTCATAAATATTTACATTCAAAAAATATAGAATACAAATTGATTTCTTTTATTATCCAAAAAAATATCATGTACATCCTTAATTTATATGATAATACCTAATCGATTCCTTTCTTCTTCTTTCTCTTTTAGAGTCCAGAAACGAATGACAATGTAACATCGTTCCTATTCGTTGTATACATATTTTCAGTGACAAGTACACTTTTTATTTACTGTTTCATCGGCGAATGTTTCATTCAGGAAGTATATAAAATGTCAATAATTTCTTATAGAACTGGAATATCAATTAATCGAATTAATGTCATTTGTTTTATTCGATTAGAGCACCAATTTTGGTAACGCCATTTATAATTACGAATGGTACGATTTACCTGCAACGAACTCGAAATTTTTTCTTATTTGTATGATAAGAACGAAGAAGCCGCAATTTTTAACATCTGGAAAATTTGCCATCTTGTCCTTGACCGTCTTCACGGACGTAAGTACATTTCAAATAATTTTTTTCTATTATTAAATTATATCCTTAAGGGATGACAATAGAATTGTTATTACATTATTATTATTATTATTATTATTATTATTATTATTATTATTATTATTATTAATATTATTATTATTTTTCTCTTAATATTTGTAGATCGTCAAAACTTCGATGGGATATTTATCGGTAATGCGAACATTCTTGTGAAAAAGGGATTAAAGTGAAATGAATTATGTAGTAACGAATTCTTTTTTTTTTTTCCTAATTCATCTTCCTTCGAAGGAAAATAAATGGTTTGCCTATACGTCGTTCACTTATATTAGCGTTATTGAATATGTAAAGATAATATTAATACGATCGATCAAAACTTTCAGTTCCTTTCTTCATGAAAAAAATTTATTATCAAATGTAAGAGAACTGTGCCAGTTGACATTTTTCTTTAAAAATCTGACCGATTATTTCCGATTCAAACGTATATGTGATAAAGTAATAATAATGATAATAATAATAATAATAATAGTACAAAAAAATTGATTAGAAAAATTGAAATAAATACGTGTGTACCCATGTAATTTTATTAAATTACTTTTATTAATTTTTATTCTATTAAAAAATATTTCTACATAAGTGTATGGAGTCAACACGTGTCTATTCAAAGAAAAATTATTATTATTATTCATACGAATATTCAAGCATAATTAATCAATTTTTTTCAAAATTAAGAACACATTTGAGTTAGATATGTTATTTTTTTTTTACCATTATTATTGTTTTTCAATAAATTCCAAATGTATATGACAACAAAATTGATATTGACCGAAACTATCATTTTTTTTTTTTTTACATACATGAAAACCGAACGAAGTTTCTGATCAATCACAGATACTATATAAATATCGTCTATATTTATCTAGATACTGCAGTTGTATGCATTTATTGCCTATAATCTATTTCAAATTATTATACAAATATTAATTTCATAAGAATAGTCAATATTCAGGATCGATTATTAAACAGTTTCGATCACCTAACTGTTTGTAAGAATGATAAATACTGCATTCACTGTCAACACAATTTATAGAGTTTATATATATGTAGAATATTTTTCTTAATTCTATCTGGAAGATACAAATTAGCAAAATTCCGATCAGTTATTCTTAATTAATAAGGATTTTATTAATGAATGTATTACAATAATACAACTCTTTATTTCTAGGTCATTCTACTCATGATCATCATTTATTCTGCGCTTGGTACACTTAGGACCTTTTTTCGTTACTCATCGTTTGGCCTAATTAAGACTATCCTCTGTTCATTTTTTTCACGTCTACCCTGTAGCATTTTTCATCCTCATTCACATTAGTGCATATGCATTCGGTAATTCCTAACACTCTTTATCTCCTATTCGTTATTTTGTCCACTTAGTTGCTTCGTTATCTATTTCATTAACTACCATACTTTTGTTCGACCATCAATGAACTTACTTCATACACATATACATACACACACACATAAATAATAGTAGCACTTTTCATTCCATGTATATTTTGAATATTCGAACATGAAAGAGTACAATCATTTCAAATTATATTTTACAAAAGAAATTAAATTTGAATAAATTAATGAATAATGAGAATCAATGAAGTATACAAAATTGAAAGGAACGTTAAAAAAATTCGTTAAAAAAGAAATTCTTTACAAAAATGAAAGAAACAGTGGAAACAAATGTTACTTAGAAAAAAAAAAATCAATCAATTTCCATACCAAACAATTGGATTATTTTGAAGATCCATGATATTCTTTGATTAAAAAGATAAAGTAGCGATGTTTAATGGGATTCCTGTCCTTGGATCTGTTGTTGATAATTTAATGATCCAAAGTACCGTGCGCAAGGTAATTAAAACTGTCATTTGTATTTTCCGTAATTCCGTAAAGTCGACGTAGCAACAAAATATCCTCACTTAGATCTTCATTGATTTCCTTTAATTTCTTCCAAATGTTTTTTGGAAAAGGTATATATTCATGATCAAAAGTGTCTTATCCAATCTTTAGCATTTGCTTGCTACCAAACTGCGTCATGATCCTGGATCGTGTAGACAGTAATGATGTACAGAATCTTCATTTGTCAAACTGTAATGACGAAATGTTTATCGAATGAGTTCTCGTTGCATCTATTTCTACTTTATCGACGGATCGACATTAATCGTTAATTTATTGTAAATGAGTCTTTATGCTCCACGTTACATTTTTTGTCTATAGCAATTGTTATCAGTTTTTTTTTGCGAATACTAGCAAACTTTACATATACTCGTACGCATATTATTTCTATGGAATTATTATAAAATAAAAGACGATTGAAAAAGCGAATGAAATGTTCTGGAAATGATACTGTTGATCGATTTGAGATCATTGAACGATAGAATTAAATTGTTTCTATTATCACTATAACTCCGCCATTTTTTATGTATATCTTTCGTAACTATCTGCATTCAAAAAATGTAAGAAACAAATTGATATCTTTTTTTTTATCCAAAAAATGTCATGTACGTCCTTAATTTATTTGATAATATCTAATCGATACTTTATTTTTTTTTGCTTTTAGGGTCAAGAAACGGAGGATATTTTAACATCGTTCATGTTTGTTTTATACTTTTCTTGCGTGATAAATACACTTTTCGCTTACTGTTTCATCGGCGAATGTTTTATTCAGGAAGTAAATAAAACAATCAATAATTTCTTGAATCATTTAAATATCAATTATCTGATTAATGTCATTCGTTTTATTCCGGTTAGAGTAACAATTTTGCTAACGCCATTTACAATTACGAATGATATAACTTACCGGCAAAGGATTCCAAATTTCTTCTTATTTGTTTGATACGCACGAAAAGACCGCAATGTTTAACATTTAGCAAATTTGCCATCTTGTCCTTGATCGTCTTTACAGTCGTAAATATGTTTCAAATTATTTCTTCAATTTTTTAACTATATCACTTGCTATTACAGTGCAATGGTTATTTTATTGTACTATTATTATTAGTTTCTTTGTCTGAATATTTGCAGATTTTGAATTCTTCTATGGGATATTTTTCGATGTTGCGATCATTACAAAAGATTTGTCTAAGTATCATTGATTTATAGTAATTTATGGAATATAAATATAAATATAATTTTAAGACTATCATTCAAAACTTTCAGTTTCTTTTTTCATCAACATAATTTGCATCAAATGTAAGAGAACTTTACCAGGTACACCAGTTATCATATTTTGTAAAAAAATATGATTAATTATTTTCGATTCTATTGATTTCCAAACGTACATGTGATAAAGTAATAATAATAATAATAATAATAATAATAATAAAATAAAATATGTTAAAAAAATTATTATTGATGAAAACGTTTTTTTTTTTTTTACTTACATGAAAACAAACCTTCTAATCAATCACAGATATATAAATATCGTCTATATTTATCTAAATACTGCAGTTTTATGCATTTATTGTCAGTTATCTGTTCAAAATTATTATAAAGATATTATTTGCATTTAAATGTCGAATATTCAAGATTAATTATTGGACAATCTCATTTGCCAAACTTCGTTTACAAGAATAAGTACTCCATTAATTACCTGCAAAATTTATAAAAAAAAATTAATATTCTATTAATTATTTGAACATAAAAATGTGCAAACGTTCACAATATACATTTTAGATAATATTAAAATTGAGTAAATTATAGATAAGAATAATAAATAAGAATCATAAACGAGATATAATATTTATTTACAAAAATGAAAAAGAAAGTGGAAACAAATGTTACTCGAAAAAGTATATGAACAGGAACATTTACATGTCGACAAATAAGGAAATTAATGTTTGCGTAAAAATTATAATAAATAAGAATCATTAATGATATACAAAGAAGAAAAAAACCAAATTCATAGAATACGAGTGGTACGAAATAGAAAAAAAAAAAATATATATATATATATATATATATATTATAATTAAATATATAAAAATTGTAAAAAAATATATAATAAAAAATTATAAAACAAATATATAACAAAATATATATAAATATATTATGTATATATATATATATATATATATATATATATATATATATAATAAAAATATTATATAATATTACTTCAAAAATATTATTTAATAATATAATATTAAAATATTATATAGTAAAAATATTATATAATAAAAATAAAAAGAAGAAAATATATATATATAATTAGTGTGAGAAAATAATGGTAAGTAAAGTTTCAGAAAAAAATGATGATTAGTGAATTGCCAATAAGGATTAATAATTTAAAAAGTTAAGAAAAAGAAATCTTGTATAAAACAATTGATAATTATAATAAAAAATAAAAAAAAATGTTATATAATAAAAAATAATAAAACAAATATATATAAAAATTTATAAAAATATATTATATATATATGTATATATTATAATAAAAATAAAAAAGAGAAAATATATATATATAATTAGTGTGAGAAAATAATGGTAAGTAAAGTTTCAGAAAAAAATGATGATTAGCGAATTGCCAATAAGGATTAATAATTTAAAAAGTTAAGAAAAAGAAATCTTGTGTAAAAAAATTGCTAATTATAATAAAAAATTATAAAACGAATATATAAAAAAATATATAAAAATATATTATATATGTATATATTATAATAAAAATAAAAAAGAGAAAATATATATATATATAATAATTAATAATTATATATATATAATAATTATAAATATATATATATATATATATATATATAATAATTAATAAATAATAATATAAAAATATATTATATATGTATATATTATAATAAAAATAAAAAAGAGAAAATATATATATATAATTAGTGTGAGAAAATAATGGTAAGTAAAGTTTCAGAAAAAAATGATGATTAGCGAATTGCCAATAAGGATTAATAATTTAAAAAGTTAAGAAAAAGAAATCTTTTGTAAAAGAAGTGATAATTGGAAAGAAAAAAGTTTCCTTTTTTTGCCTAGAAATTGTGTACGTCCTTAAGTACTTATACTTGGTACTCCCCTAAAGTGAAACTCTCTATAATAAAGGACAACGGTAAGGACTATTTACGAATACTAATTCCCTTGAAGAAAAAAATTTTTTTTTGTATACCACCACCTTTAATTCAAGCACGAGCAAATGCCTTTCGTTCGTCTTATTACGCAGAACTAAAAAACTTCAAGAGAATGAAAGGGTGATTGAACAAAAAAGGGGTTAAACTTGGGAACATTTTTACATAGCCGATAAACTTAGAAACTTGGAAGTATAGCCGAATGAGAATAGGTGAATATAAGTTAGGGTAAGATATCACTTTTTTTTTCCTCTATAACTATGATCACCCTCTTTCCTAAAAAAAAAAAAAAAAAGAAAAAAAAAGAGTAAAAAAAGAAAAAGAACAATTTCAATGACAATTAAATGAATAGAAATTATTAAGAAATTTCACATGAGTATTATGAAACAAAGGGATAATCCTAACAGATGCATCGATCAAATAAATTCCACATTATTTATGCATACTGCAATTTCTTTTCAGCAACTATTATCGATCGTTGCAGATATCGTTAGCGTTATCGATGATAGTAATAAAGTAACCGTTCAGTTCGTTGTTAGAAGGAGTCAAGGACGAATTGTTTCTCAATATTTTTTTTCGACGACTTTAAATTAACTATTCAAGCAATCATTAAACGCATATACTATATTTTTCAAACGGAGTTTACCAGGGAGGACGTTCGATCGTTTTGCCGTCAATTTGTTGGGAACATTCGAAGGGATAATGTTTGATAGAATAGTTTAGAAGTAAGATAAAGATCACGGGTTTGATTTTTTTTCTTTTTTTCTTTTTCTTTTTTTTTCTATTTTCTCTCTTTTCTTTTTCTAACTAAATAAATACTTAGACATGGTTATTGATCAAGCAACGAAGTGATTCATTTCTTAGCATAATCGTTATCGTAGATGACAAATGAGATTCTATTTAGCAACTTGAAATGATACCAATCAATAACTTGCTTTAAAAATGACCAACTTATACCAGTAAATTTAAATTTGGTCTGACATTGAAAAAATTGCCATTGTGCGTTTGATGATAACGCATCTACACATTTTCCTTTTGAGTTGTCATAATCAATTGCCGTTGGTAATTATTGTCAACAATTGAAATGATTGCTTAAAGAATTTTTGAAAAAATAGCCGACACATGGCAATAACATATGCGTCATACCGAAACATGCTTTTAGCAGAGTTCATGCACCAAAAATAATCCGAAAAAATAATAAACCAACTAAGCTTGAAAGTTTTATCAAATTCATTTATCGTATTCATTCGATATTATACCATCGAATAATATTATTCGTTTATATTTATCGAGAAATTCATAAAAAATAAAATGTCTCTAAATGTCAATGGTTTTCTGATTAATCTTGATTTATAATTTTCATCACAGTGTGCATATTTTTATGAACATTGATTTGAAAAATTACATGAATACATGGCAAATACGCAATTGATTAGAAAATAATAAAAAGGAAAATTTGTATCAATGTGTATTTCTAATTTTAAATTAATCGATTACTTATACGTAGCCAGTAATATTAAATGAGTAATATGATGTATCATTGTATCGGACATTAATACGCTATGAATATTTGTTTTAATCATCTAATCTAATGTTTTTGTTCTTTTATATTATCGTAATATTTTTTATGAAAAAAAAAAAATATTTCGTTTCTTTTTCTCTTTTTTTTTTTTTTACTTTTCAGGAAAACAAAATAATTCTATGGGTTATGAATTGCCGTATAAAACAATCGATATCGTCGATTTAAGTGACGGCAGGATTTACGCTTTGATTTGTGCTTATCAAGTAATATTCATACCTTTTATCGTATTAAGTTACGTTGGATTCACAGTTCTCCATATTGTTCCATAAGATGAAGACAATATTAAATAATTCTGAAAATTATCATAATCTGTATGTAGGAACATGACGAATTTTTTAAAATATAAAATCAATTATTTCTAATATTATTAGTTCTCATACGTACATGTCATAAAACATCATAATAATTATAATAATAAATAAACATTTGTTTGTAAAATTCAAATAAACATAGTATATAGCTATATAATTCTGAAAAGTATTTTACATAAGAGCATGATGCCAATAGATGTCTGAAAAAAAAAAAAAGAAAGAAAAAGAAAATTATTATTATTATTCATAAGAATATCAAAGGATAATTAATCAATTTTTTCCAAGTTAAAAATATATTTAGGTCTAATTTGTTTTTTTTTCTTTTTTGTTATTATTGTTTCTTAATAAATTAAATATATAAACGACAACAAAATTGATAATGACAAAAATGATCTTTTTTTTTGAACTTACATGAAAATCAAATTAATTATTTGATCAATTACAGATGTTATGTAAATGTCGATTATGTTTATCTATACACTGCAATATATATATATATATATATATATATATATATATATATATATGTATTTATTGTTAACTAATTTTATATATATTTATATATTTTAATTATATATTAATTATATATATTAATTATTTTAATTATGTATTAATTATATATACTAATTTTATATATATTAATTATATATATATATATATATATATATATATATATATATATGTATTTATTGTTAACTATATGTTTAAAATTATTACATAAATATTAACTTCATTTAAATATTGAATATTCAGGATCGATTATTTAACAATCTCGATCATCTAACTGTTCGTAAGAATGATAAATCCTGCTTTCAATATCTGCAAAATTTATAAAAAAAAAAAAAAAAAAAAAATTGAATATATTTTAATTATTTGAATATAAAAATGTGCAAACGTTTATATATAATATTTTACATAAAATTAAAATTGACTAATGTAATAAATAAAAGGAAAAGAATTTTTTATTATAAAAATGAAAGAAAAAGTGAAAACAAATGTTACTCAAGAAAAAAAGTCTTCATGTCGATAAATGAGGAAATCAAAGATTGGTTAAAAAAAAAAAAAAAAAAAAGAAAACAAAAAAGAAAAAATATATATAATAAATGATGTAAAAGTAAAAAAAAAAAAAAAAGACAAAGGAAATTTGAGGAAAAAACAACGCTCGTATGAAACAAATGTTACGTAAAAAAAAAAAACAAAAAAAAAAAAAATCTAACTAGATTGACAAAATAATGAATATAAAATCTGAAAAAATATAGAGATTGTTGTATTACAAATAGTGAGTGACGATATAAAAAGTAAAGAAAAAGAAATCTTGTGAAAAAAAAAAGAAAGAACAAATGATAATTAAAGCAAAAAAAAAAAAAGTTACCTCTTTTACGTAGAAATTATATATGTCCTTGAGCAATACACCTATTACACCCCTAACGTAAAAATTTCGAAAATCAAGGAGAACGTTTAAAGACAATTAATGAATACATTTTTCCGTGTGGAGAAAAAAGAAATTGTTTTCTTCCAAATCATCACCATTTAATTCAAGGACAATCGATGTCTTTCGTTCGTCGTATCACGCAAAACTGAAAGCAAAAGGAGAACGAAAGAACGATCGAACGAAAAATACTAGAAAGTGAAAACATTTTTATATTGTAGACAAAAAAAAAGTTATGATAAACTTTGAACTATGTCCGAACGAAGAAGAATAATAATAATCTATCGTGAAATGTTACTTTTCTTTTTCCTCTACATCTATGATAATTCTCTTTTTAAAAAAAAAGAAAAAATAGAAGTGGAAAAGAAAAGAAAAGAAAAGAAAAGAAAAGAAAAGAAAAGAAAAGAAAAAAAAAAGGAAAAATTTCAATGACAGATAAATGGAATGGAGTTATAACAAGTTTTGTATGAGGGTTGTAAAATAGGGGGGAGAAAATGTGGTTGAACCGAAGCAATGAGAATACATTTTTTATGTATACTCTAATCCTACCCCCCTCCCACTCCCCACCTGCCCTTTGTTATACCATCAAACTATAGTAATCAATGATCGTAATAAAGTAACTGTTTAACTCGCTGTTAGAACGAGTTAAAGACGAGTTGTTTCTCAATATTTTTTCTTTTTTTTTTCGTCGACTTCGGATTAACTATTCAATCAACCCTTAGATGCATACACCATCCTTTTTTTAAACGGAGTTTACCAGGGAGGACGCTCGCCCTTTTTAACGTCAGTCTGTCGCGAACCTTCGAAGGGATAAAATGGAAAAGGATAGCATAGAAGTAAGATAAAGAGCACGGTTTGGTTTCTTCTTTATTTTTTATTTCTTTTTTTTTGTCTCTCTCTCTCTCTCTCTTTATTTTATTTTTTTTCTTTTTTGTTTTTTTTAACCGTATAACGAGCCTCGTACCAAATAATACAGTGATCGTATATACGATGCTGATATGTGCCGTGAATATTCTTTATAGTGTTCGAAAATAATTTTTCATCGATCAATGTGTTCAACGTTCATAACAATTGGAAATTATTTTTGTGAAATTTTATTTCTTAATTAATTTATTTATTTCTCGTATATATATATATATATATATATATATATATATTTTGTCATCATGCAATTTGATTTGTAACCATACAGATATTATTAATTTTGTTTATTCTTTACGTTCTTATATTTCGTTTGATTTCTTTTTTTTTGTTTGTTTGTTTGTAATCTACGATTATAGTATCGCGCTATCCGTCTTTGACGTTTGATTTTTGATTAAAAAAAATATATGTATATATATTTTCTTTGGAAATATATTTTTATGTGAATATACGAACGTGAATATAGTGAAAATTTATAAACCGATGTAATTTTATAATTGCATTCTATGAATTCGATGAACAATCGTCGTATAAAATTTTTTACGGATCATACGTCGTGTATTAAAAAACTATGCGTTGACATATTCATATCTAGGAATAGCGATGTTTTTGAAAGAAAAAAAGTTGTTCTAGCAAGTGATCATATGATTTCAAAAATAGAAATATTACTTCGTTTATTGTTAATTATTTCGTGAAAGATTTAACAGCATCTCACGGTAAACTTTGTTGTTCGATAAGAAAGAAAAAAAAAGAATATTTCATATGAAAATTTATTAATTTTCCCTTCATTTTTTATTTACAATAATAAATTTCTGATATAAAAAAACGTAGGCTCATATTTGAAAAAAAAAATTAAATTAAACTTGAATGAACTTCAAGATCGTTTAATAAACAAAAAATAAGAAGTGCAACAATATGGCCTGTTTATTATCCGAAAATTTTTATCAGACATATTTATATATATATATATATATATATATATATATATATATATTATATTCTCATTTTTCACCATTTTAAAATAAAATTTAGAGAATGGTAAAATATAAGATTATAAAATAATTATTAGAAAATAAAAATTAAAATTTTATAAGAATAATTAATTATTAATCAGTTTTAATTAATATTTAATTATCCAGTAACATAAACAGTTAATTATTGTAAATATATATATATATATATATATATATATATATATATATATATATATATATATATATATATATCTATATATATATACTCTTGATATATATAATTCTCATTTCGTAATTATATATTATTATAAAATATTAACATATTAAATTATTAATCTTGAATATTAAAGTAATTTCAATATTTTAATATTTAATAAGAATAGGAACATTAATTATATATTTTCAAATAAATAAATGTAGATTTAAATATATTTAATATTAGAATATATATATATATATATATATATGTAAAATTATAAATAACAATATATAAATATATATCAATATATTGAATATATATAATCCCCTTAGCACACAGTTTTTTTGAAAAAAACCGGCCAAAATAAATCAACTTTTTTTTATATAAAAGAAAAAAAAACACAATTTAGAACATTGTCTTGGGAAAAAAAATTTTTAAAAATACAAAAATAATCAAAATTTTTATTTTAATTTTGTATTTTGATCTACATTGCAGAAAAGAGCCGAATATTGCAATGTTACACGTACATCGACTTTTTTATCTTTCTTTTCGAATTACTATTTCGAAAAAAAAAACAGATTTTTTTGCTTTCACATTGTTATTATCAATTCTCGATTATATTCGAGTGTGTAAAATTATATCAGCCTAAAATATACAACGCCGCTCGAATTATCTCGAGTGTGCACAGTTTGTCCTGTTTAGTACAAATTAAGTGGTTAAATGTACTCTAATAAAATGTATGTTGTAATATGTTACATAATATAATGTAAAATGCATAATTTAAATAATTAATCTGAAACCAATCTAACATATTAATCGATTGAATGTTTCTTTTATAGGAACAAGGATTTGCCAACGTCCGAAGGTCATTCAATTGGAGTTCAAGATTCTTAAAATGCATGGGAATTTGGCCATTGAAAAATTACCTTCCATTATTTCTCTTCTTCTCCATATATCTTTTCCTTCATATTTCTCTAACAGTCGCAAACTTAATTTGGTCTCCAAAAACCATGGACATTGTCGTAATGAGCGTAGCAGAGAATATGGAACAAATGATGACACTTACGAAAATAACAATCGCTAGAATCAATCGAGATGAATTACGTAAATTATTCATAGAACTCGAGGAATATTCATTGACTGAGAAATACGAAACTAAAGAGCAGAAATTGACATTCGTGAATTATACTAAATTACCACCATATTTTATTGTAATAATTGCCTCTTCAATGTCAATGGCCGAATTAATTTATTACGTGACTCGAGTTGCCGAAGGAATTCAAATTGGTAATTCATAATTTTTGTTTCTTCTTTATATGTGACATTATATTTTATATATTTAATATTAATTTCCATTATGGATTTATCACTAAATATATCCCGACTATTATTTTTTCTATGCATTAACCTATTTAATTATTATTGGATTAATATTGAGTTGTTCGGAAAGTCATTTCGTTTTTTTTTGTAAAAATGAAAAACAATTTTCGTAATAATGAACAAATATTTTATTAAATTATATATTGGCCATTACCTTTTGCCATCTTTCTGGTAGTAGCATGATTCCACGCTCATCAAATTTTTGATCTTTGCTGGCAAAAAACTGATCGAGGTGGTTTTTGATCTCCTCATTTGAAGTGAAGGTTTTACCGTCTAAAAAATTTTGCAGTGACCGGAACAAATAATAATCCGAAGGTACCAGATCTGGAGAATATGGTGGGTGTGGCATTGTATCCCATTCAAGCTGTAAAAGTTTTTGGCGAGAGACCAAACTTGTATGAGGTCTCGCATTATCTTGGTGGAATATTACACCTTTTCTGTTGATTAATTCTGGCCTTTTCCGTTGAAGTGCATCATTCAATTTCTCCAGCTGATGACAGTAGACTTTCGAATTAATTGTTGTGTCATCCGGTAAAATCTCAAAAAAAAAAACGATTCCTTTAAAATCCCACCAAACAGACAGCATCACCTTTCTTTAATGGATATTGGCTTTGGAAATGTTTTGAGCCGGTTCATCTTTTTAGCTCCATGATCTCTTGCGTTTGACATTGTTATATACAACCCATTTTTCGTCCCCAGTAATGATGCTCTTCAAAAATGGATCATTTTCGTGACGTTTGAGAAACGAATCACAGACGTCAACGCGACGACACAAATTTCTCTCCGTGAGAACATAAGAAACCCATATATCGAGCTTCGGGGTTAAACTCAGGCCTTTCAAGTGGTCATAAACAGTTGAATTTGATAAATTTAATCTCTCACCGATCTCACGTTTTGTTATTCGTCGGTTTGCATCAACTAATGCCTTTATCGTGTCTTTATCAGTTTTAACTGGCCTTCCAGAACGTGATGCATCTTCGACATCAAAATTGCCGGATCGAAATTTTGCAAACCAGTTTTGGCACTGGTGTATTGTCAACACATCTTCTCCATACACATCGGTTAATTTCTTTCTGGCTTGAATAGCATTTTTACCTTTTTTATAGTAAAAAAGTAAAATATGACGAAAATGCTGCTTATTGATCTTCATATTTAAAAGGGCACTAACCAAAAACTACTGCGTAGAATCAATTGGATTTTTTCACACACAAGCCTTGCTATATCAGTTCTCAAAACATATAATGATTATGCGGCTTAAGTGTGAAGTTAAGTACAAAAAAATACAATTAAATCCTCTGTCGGGAAAAAAACGAAATTACTTTCCGAACAACCCAATAGATGTACACACACACACACACACACACACACACACACACACACACATATATATATAAACACACATTAATATACACATGCACGTAATAGTTGCCAATTATTTTTAATATTTTTCATAAGTAAATTAATTTCGAGCTCGTGAGATTTAAACGAATACATACGTCATTGTATGTCGTTTCATTTTCAATCAGGATTTCACGCAATAATTGCAAATTAAAGTAACAATAAATTTGTGATTATCTAATAGATAAATTCCAAAGAACAATAATTGCCAACGTTGATTCAAAAAAATTGATCAGTTATTATTTAGATTCGATTCGATTATATTCGAAATAGATGACCTACAGAATTCGACAATGACTTTTTAAATGATCGATTATTTGTATTCCGTGTCAATCGTCGAATATGAAAGAAGATAAGCGAGGAAAAATTTGCACATCGTTGTTGGCCAATCAACGAGGTGATCAATTTCTTAAGATAATCATTATTGTCGATAAAAATTGAATTTTATACGGTAACACTAAATTATATTAATCGATGATTTTCTTCGAACCAATCAACTTTACACGACAAATAAGTCAGATCTAACGTTGAATGACGTGCCATCGTGCGTTTGATGATAACGCATCAACACATTTTCCTTTTGAGTTGTCATAATCAATTGCCGTTGGTAATTATTGTCAACAATTGAAATGATTGCTTAAAGAATTTTTGAAAAAATAGCCGACACATGGCAATAACATATGCGTCATACCGAAACATGCTTTTAGCAAAGTTCATGCACCAAAAATAATCCGAAAAAATAATAAACCAACTAAGCTTGAAAGTTTTATCAAATTCATTTATCGTATTCATTCGATATTATACCATCGAATTATATTATTCGTTTATATTTA